>NC_069500.1:466179997-466399997 GCF_027579735.1 Bombina bombina | reverse complement strand
TTAAATCTAACGAAATTAATTAACTCTTATTAAATAAATTATTCCTATTTAAAGCTAAATACTTACCTGTAAAATAAATCCTAATATAGCTACACTATAAATTATAATTATATTATAGCTATTTTAGGATTAATATTTATTTTACAGGTAACTTTGTATTTATTTTAACCAGGTACAATAGCTATTAAATAGTTAAGAACTATTTAATAGCTAAAATAGTTAAAATAATTACAAAATTACCTGTAAAATAAATCCTAACCTAAGTTACAATTAAACCTAACACTATACTATCATTAAATTAATTAAATAAAATACCTACAATTACCTACAATTAAACCTAACACTACACTATCAATACATTAATTAAATACAATTCCTACAAATAACTACAATAAAATAAACTAACTAAAGTACAAAAAATAAAAAAGAACTAAGTTACAAAAAATAAAAAAATATTTAAAACATACGAAAAATATTACAACAATTTTAAACTAATTACACCTACTCTAAGCCCCCTAATAAAATAACAAAGACCCCCAAAATAAAAAATGCCCTACCCTATTCTAAATTACTAAAGTTCAAAGCTCTTTTACCTTACCAGCCCTGAACAGGGCCCTTTGCGGGGCATGCCCCAAGAAGTTCAGCTCTTTTGCCTGTAAAAAAAACATACAATACCCCCCCCAACATTACAACCCACCACCCACATACCCCTAATCTAACCCAAACCCCCCTTAAATAAACCTAACACTAAGCCCCTGAAGATCATCCTACCTTGTCTTCACCTCACCGGGTATCACCGATCGGTCCTGGCTCCAAAATCTTCATCCAACCCAAGCGGGGGCTGGCGATCCATCATCCGGTGGCTGAAGAGGTCCAAAAGAGGCTCCAAAGTCTTCATCCTATCCGGGAAGAAGAGTAGATCCGGACCGGCAACCATCATCTTCCAAGCGGCATCTTCTATCTTCATCCGATGAGGACCGGCTCCATCCTGAAGACCTCCACCGCGGACCCATCTTCATCCGGATACGTCCAATAGAATGCGAGCTCAATCTGATTGGCTGATTGGATCCGCCAATCGGATTGAACTTGATTCTGATTGGCTGATTCCATCAGCCAATCAGAATATTCCTACCTTAATTCCGATTGGCTGATAGAATCCTATCAGCCAATCGGAATTCGAGGGACGCCATCTTGGATGACGTCCCTTAAAGGAACCGTCATTCTTCAGTTGGACGTCGCCGGATGAAGATGGGTTTGCGGTGGAGGTCTTCAGGATGGAGCCGGTCCTCATCGGATGAAGATAGAAGATGCCGCTTGGAAGATGATGGTTGCCGGTCCGGATCTACTCTTCTTCCCGGATAGGATAATGTTGGGGGGGGGGGTAATGTATGTTTTTTTTTACAGGCAAAAGAGCTGAACTTCTTGGGGCATGCCCCGCAAAGGGCCCTGTTCAGGGCTGGTAAGGTAAAAGAGCTTTGAACTTTAGTAATTTAGAATAGGGTAGGGCATTTTTTATTTTGGGGTTCTTTGTTATTTTATTAGGGGGCTTAGAGTAGGTGTAGTTAGTTTAAAATTGTTGTAATATTTTTCGTATGTTTGTTTATATTTTTTTTATTTTTTGTAACTTAGTTCTTTTTTATTTTTTGTACTTTAGTTAGTTTATTTCATTGTAGTTATTTGTAGGTATTGTATTTAATTAATGTATTGATAGTGTAGTGTTAGGTTTAATTGTAGGTAATTGTAGGTATTTTATTTAATTAATTTAATGATAGTATAGTGTTAGGTTTAATTGTAACTTAGGTTAGGATTTATTTTACAGGTAATTTTGTAATTATTTTAACTATTTTAGCTATTAAATAGTTCTTAACTATTTAATAGCTACTGTACCTGGTTAAAATAAATACAAAGTTACCTGTAAAATAAATATTAATCCTAAAATAGCTATAATATAATTATAATTTATAGTGTAGCTATATTAGGATTTATTTTACAGGTAAGTATTTAGCTTTAAATAGGAATAATTTATTTAATAAGAGTTAATTAATTTCGTTAGATTTAAATTATATTTAAGTTAGGGGGTGTTAGTGTTAGGGTTAGACTTAGCTTTAGGGGTTAATACATTTATTAGAATAGCGGTGAGCTCCGGTCGGCAGATTAGGGGTTAATAATTGAAGTTAGGTGTCAGCGATGTTAGGGAGGGCAGATTAGGGGTTAATACTATTTATTATAGGGTTAGTGAGGCGGATTAGGGGTTAATAAATATAATATAGGGGTCGGCGGTGTTAGGGGCAGCTGATTAGGGGTATATAAGGATAACGTAGGTGGCGGTCGGCAGATTAGGGGTTAAAAAAATTAATCGAGTGTCGGCGATGTGGGGGGGCCTCGGTTTAGGGGTACATAGGTAGTTTATGGGTGTTAGTGTACTTTAGAGTACAGTAGTTAAGAGCTTTATGAACCGGCGTTAGCCCGGAAACCTCTTAACTACTGACTTTTTTCTGCGGCTGGAGTTTTGTCGTTAGAATTCTAACGCTCACTTCAGACACGACTCTAAATACCGGAGTTAGAAAAATCCCATTGAAAAGATAGGATACGCAATTGACGTAAGGGGATCTGCGGTATGGAAAAGTCGCGACTGAAAAGTGAGCGTTAGACCCTTTTTTGAGTGACTCCAAATACCGGAGATAGCCTAAAACCAGCGTTAGGAGCCTCTAACGCTGGTTTTCACGGCTACCGCCAAACTCCAAATCTAGGCCTTAGGGTTTATTTTACAGGTAAGTATTTAGTTTTAAATGGGATTAATTTATTTAATGATAGTGTAGTGTTAGGTGTAATTGTAACTTAGGTTAGGATTTATTTTACAGTTTAATTTCTCTTTATTTTAGCTAGGTAGCTATTAAATAGTTAATAACTATTTAATAGCTATTGTACCTAGTTAAAATAAATTGAAAGATGCCTGTAAAATAAAAATAAATCCTAAGATAGCTACAATATAATTATTATTTATATTGTAGCTATATTAGGGTTTATTTTAAAGGTAAGTATTTAGTTTTAAATAGGATTAACTTATTTAATAAGAGAAATATTATTTAGATTTATTTAATTAATATTTAAGTTAGGGGGGTGTTAGGGTTAGTGTTAGACTTAGGTTTAGGGGTTAATAATTTTATTACAGTGGCGGCGGTGTAGTGGGGACAGGATAGGGGTTAATAAATTTATTATAGGTGGCGACGGTGTAGGGGGGGCAGGATAGGGGTTAATAAACTTATTATAGGTGGCGACAGTGGAGGGGGGGCAGATTAGGGGTTAATAAGTTTAATATAGGTTGCAGCGGGGTCCGGGAGTGGCGGTTTAGGGGTTAAACTATTTATTTAGTTGCGGCGAAGTCCGGGATCAGCAGGATAGGGGTTAATAACTTAATTATAGAGGGCAGTGGTATGGGGGGGTAGGATAGGGGTTAATAGGTATAATGTAGGTGGCGGCGGTGTCCGGGAGCGGCGGTTTAGGGGTTAATACATTTATAAGAGTTGCGGCGGGGTCTAGGAGCGGCGGTTTAGGGGTTAATAACTTTATTTAGTTGCGGGGGGCTCTGGGGGCGCTGGTATAGGGGGTAGAACAGTGTAGTTAGTGTGGGTGTTTAGTGACAGGCTTGCAATAAAGCTGTCAAAAAGCCGAAGAGCAGCGAGATCGGATGAGTGATAACTCTCACAGTCCGCTGCTCATCGCCCCGTACTTGGTGCGCGGCTTTTTGACAGCTTTATTGATAACTTAGGCGAAATTTTGCAGGTCCGCGGCGGCGATGGTAGGCGAGCTTATTTTTATTTTTATTGGACCGGCGAAGGCAGGTAAAGTAGACGCATTGATAACTAGGCCCCCATATATTTAGTCTCCCTAAGGGAAAAAGGGTCACTCAGACGTGGACTCCTTGCTCAGTGTGCTTAGAGGAATATGGCTACACCTTCACTGATGATGCCCAATGAAGGCCAAAATGATCATCTGGGGTTGCTGTGTTCCTTGTTCAGAGAGGAATTGCTTGGTATTTAAGTGCTGGACTGACCGTAATAGGCGGGATCAGACTGATATGCTACAGGAAAGTTCTACTCTGTGAAAAGCATTACAGGGCTAAAAAGAAGCTGCACCCAGGTGGTAAATCACCATAGAACAAGCAAAAAATGTTATTGAGCTGGTTGTTCGTACCTGTGAGTGCACTTCTCTCTGTATATGTATATATATGTGTGTGTGTTTATTGTCTTGGCATATTTCACTTTATTGCCCCCCCTTGAAACATTTCTACAGACGCCCATGCACATAGGTTTCCACAATCAGTGGCAAAATAATGAAATGCTCTAGGGTATCAATGTCATTTCTTATTTTACTTTAATATTTTAAGAATAAACCAATCACATAAAAACAAGAGTCTATGACACTATGACACTTCCTGCTATTTTCAAATGTTTTTCGGGCCCACATATAAAACACCAGTAGCACCCATTTATCACAGAGGCCCTTATTCCGCTGTGAGCAAGCCTAAGTATTTTAACCTGTTGGGAAACCAATTTATTTCTCAGCATGTAAAAGACAAATGTAATATCCATTGCTTCCATAACTCCTTCATGTTCTTTTTTTTTTTTCCTAATTAGAAGAAACCCTACAGAATAAGCTTTTCTCTGCTGTAACAGAATAGCAAAGCTGCATAGGCTGGTTTTCCATTGCATTTGCACAGTTATCAAGCTAAGAGTGAGCGGTTTTATCAGCAACAGTTACAAGGAACAATTTTGTAAGGAATACCAGTATTATTAGTTATTATAGATAATGGTTGCAATAATAGCTTAAAAGGAAAGAGTTAAATGCCTAATTGTCAAATAAATTATACAGACTGCTTATACACTGAGCAGCTTTAAAGGATTACACAATTTTATCAAAATGGCAATATAAAAAACATAATAATTGAAAGTTTATTTAATAATCCGCACATTACACGTTCTTCTGCTTGGAAACAAAGCTTCTATCTTCTTAAAAATGTATATATTTTTTTGAATATATACATTTTTAATTTATACAATACAATACTACATTTGCAGTAAGAAAAATTATTGGCCATCCTCGGCTTAAATAACTCTATCTTGAAAAGGAAATCAATAATGTACGCCAAACATTTTACTAGGAGGTCACAAAGCTCACATGTATACAGGGAGTTCAGAATTATTAGGCAAGTTGTATTTTTGAGGATTAATTTTATTATTGAACAACAACCATGTTCTCAATTAACCCAAAAAACTCATTAATATCAAAGCTGAATAGTTTTGGAAGTAGTTTTTAGTTTGTTTTTAGTTATAGCTATTTTAGGGGGATATCTGTGTGTGCAGGTGACTATTACTGTTCATAATTATTAGGCAACTTAACAAAAAACAAATATATACCCATTTCAATTATTTATTTTTACCAGTAAAACCAATATAACATCTCAACATTCACAAATATACATTTCTGACATTCAAAAACAAAACAAAAACAAATCAGTGACCAATATATCCACCTTTCTTTGCAAGGACACTCAAAAGCCTGCCATCCATGGATTCTGTCAGTGTTTTGATCTGTTCACCATCAACATTGCGTGCAGCAGCAACCACAGCCTCCCAGACACTGTTCAGAGAGGTGTACTGTTTTCCCTCCTTGTAAATCTCACATTTGAAGATGGACCACAGGTTCTCAATGGGGTTCAGATCAGGTGAACAAGGAGGCCATGTCATTAGATTTTCTTCTTTTATACCCTTTCTTGCCAGCCACGCTGTGGAGTACTTGGACGCGTGTGATGGAGCATTGTCCTGCATGAAAATCATGTTTTTCTTGAAGGATGCAGACTTCTTCCTGTACCACTGCTTGAAGAAGGTGTCTTCCAGAAACTGGCAGTAGGACTGGGAGTTGAGCTTGACTCCATCCTCAACCCGAAAAGGCCCCACAAGCTCATCTTTGATGATACCAGCCCAAACCAGTACTCCACCTCCACCTTGCTGGCGTCTGAGTCGGACTGGAGCTCTCTGCCCTTTACCAATCCAGCCACGGGCCCATCCATCTGGCCCATCAAGACTCACTCTCATTTCATCATTCCATAAAACCTTAGAAAAATCAGTCTTGAGATATTTCTTGGCCCAGTCTTGACGTTTTAGCTTGTGTGTCTTGTTCAGTGGTGGTCGTCTTTCAGCCTTTCTTACCTTGGCCATGTCTCTGAGTATTGCACATCTTGTGCTTTTGGGCACTCCAGTGATGTTGCAGCTCTGAAATATGGCCAAACTGGTGGCAAGTGGCATCTTGGCAGCTGCACGCTTGACTTTTCTCAGTTCATGGGCAGTTATTTTGCGCCTTGGTTTTTCCACACGCTTCTTGCGACCCTGTTGACTATTTTGAATGAAACGCTTGATTGTTCGATGATCACGCTTCAGAAGCTTTGCAATTTTAAGAGTGCTGCATCCCTCTGCAAGATATCTCACTATTTTTGACTTTTCTGAGCCTGTCAAGTCCTTCTTTTGAGCCATTTTGCCAAAGGAAAGGAAGTTGCCTAATAATTATGCACACCTGATATAGGGTGTTGATGTCATTAGACCACACCCCTTCTCATTACAGAGATGCACATCACCTAATATGCTTAATTGGTATTAGGCTTTCGAGCCTATACAGCTTGGAGTAAGACAACATGCATAAAGAGGATGATGTGGTCAAAATACTCATTTGCCTAATAATTCTGCACACAGTGTACAACTCTCACATTTTTTCTTTTATGGAGAGATTAAAACTTCTTCCCCATCTATCTTAAGCTAAACTAGCCCACAAGGCGAACCTCGCGAGTACACTAACTAATTAAAATACCCCAACTCTTATATTGTGTGTTCATATAATCAATTAATTGGTCGTTCTCATGTACCTTGGTGGTCTGGCAAAGGGAGAAAAAAAAAAGGGGGGGGGAGAAAGGGGGTAGGGATGTAATGGGGGGAAGTCATTAAGAAGTGAGATGACTCCACTCACCCCTTAGGGAATCTTCCAAAAATGCAACAGTGTTGCGAAAAGGCAGGAGAACCTGTTGTTGGATTTCTAGTTCAAACGTTAGAATCAATCTACGCCATTTCCGTAGAAATAAATTTAGCCTATTACTCACATCCACTCTAACGTCTACTTTGTGTTCTCAGCATATTTCTAAAATAAGCTACTGTAGGAGTCTTGGTGTTCGTCCAGTGTTTAAGTATGCATTTTCTTGCCAGTAATATAAGTAAAGTCAACTCTGAGTCAAACTGTCTGTAGTGTTGTTCCCAGTTCAAGAGCAGTACAATCTTAGGTGTGAAGTCAATGGAAATACCCATTTTTTTCCTAACCCAATACTGTAGTTTGTTCCAAAATTGCATAATCATGGGGCATTCCCAAATACAGTGTAACAGGCCAGGAGATTCCGCAGAACACTTAGAACATCTATTAGGCTAGTCAGGTATCCCCTTGGCAAAGCAACTGGGGGTCATGTACGCCCTATGCAATAGATATGTGAAATTCATTTCGGATTGATTCGGAAATTCGGAAAATTCGGAAAATTCAGAGATTCGGATCGAACCGAATTTCCAAATTAAAATACTGCCGAATTTACCGAATAAATCCGAATTAGTTCGGATTTATTTGGTAAATTAGGATGGCCATGGATTACACTAGTATTGTACAGTATATAAGGTTATATCACTCTGCTATGAGTTACACCTAATATACAGTACATAATACTAGTCTAATCCCACCTAACACTTACCGAAATTCTGAATTTCCGAACCGAACCAAATCGAACCGAATCCAGCCGAATTTCTTCGAATCCTAATGAATCCGAAACGAATCCGAACCAAATCGGTTCTAAATTTTCCGAATTCGAATCGATCCGAACCAAAATTCGAAAAATTCCGAATCGATCCGAACCGAACCGAATTTTTTCACCATGCACATATCTAATATGCAAAAACCTAATTTCTGTTTCTCTTAAATTCGCTGATAAAGTGGCTTTTCTAACTTTCTCCAGCCCCCCTCGAGCCTCATCCCACTTGACATCCTGCAGTCCCTCTTTTTGCCAACCCTTTAAGAGGTCTGGTTGTATTAGTTGTAAACGTCTGTGTAGTAGAGTTTGGTAAATCTCTGACAAAGAGAATCTCCCCATTTTAAATAAGGTTTGCGATAGGCGAAATGGCTAACCCTCCCAAAAACATGGTCCATCCCTAACTAGTTTGTTCACATAATGACGTGCCTGCAGGTACGCATAAAATTGATTATGCGGAAGATTATAATCTTTTTGCAGCGTCGCAAAAGATTTCATGGTTTTCAACAATGAATCTACCAGCAAGCCTACAAAAAATGTATATATTTTTTATTCTTATTTGACATCATCCAATCCAGCCCATAAAATGGTCGTGTCTACTCCATTACATATTGCCCAATCGCAGCACTCAAACTTTGCATATTGATGAGGGCTGCGCACTCCCAATCACATGTGCATTTTAAATTAAGTAAATCGCATGCACATTTCCACTCTAAATGTTTCTACATTTAGAGGCAAGAGATTAACGTTTCCCAAACCCGTGGATGTTGTCAAAGACCCATTGCTCATGCGCAGGACAATAAGATTGAATAGCGCATGAATAGGTATGTGAGCAGAAAAAGGAATATTAGAACCTTTTTATATTAATAGGGCTTTATAGTTACTCCTGTAGTGTTTTGTAATATAATCTGTTGAATATGTCAGTGAATCCTATTGAACACTTTAGGAGCAGTGCGTAAGCATTGGGATACAATTTAGTACTGTTTATGACTACTCCTGCTGTTGAGGCAGGTTAGTCATTGGAAAAAAGAATGCTTATATGCACTGTTATAACATCTATTTTAGTAATATAATTAGGTTACTGTGCCTTGAACAACTTAAGAGATATTGTACGTTAAAAATTAACTTTTATTAGTATTGTTTTTAAAAAGACAGCTTTGGTGGATGATAATACTGCCCTGAAGAGTTAAAAACACTCTCACTGTGCTAAGTGAAAAAACAGCATGTTTTGATTATGCTACAGAAGTAGAACTGGTAGTACTTGGAGCAGTAGATTGTAACTGAGAAATGGACTCAAGAGCTGATATAGAGAACTATAGCCTCTTGGGCCTGTGTTGCTCTCAATAGTGTCTGAATTACTATACTCATATATGTGATTTATAATCTTTATATGGTAAAAAAATATATATTGACGCTATAAAGTTACCCTTGGACTTGGCAATCTAAGACTGCTAATATATGTTGGTGCTAAAAGTATAGGTACTGACTATGGTGGCAGCTTACAAGTGGTAAATATGACTATCTTGCTGCTTATGGTTATTTATTTGCATCACCAAACAGTAGAAAATAGGTACTAAAACAGTATTTTATAGAGATGAGAGGTATTGTTTTGAGGCTATGCACTCTATATAATATCACTAGTTATGATATAGCATATCTCGGTCTTATACCGTAGTGTTAGTGGAATACTACCATACGGAGTGATCTGAACACTGCAGGATGTGCAATAAATTTTCTACAAGGACCAGTGTTATGTGATCACCTCTTGCTACACACTGACACCTAAGGCTGTAAACAGTATCCACTAAATGAAACCTTATATCAAACTGATTGCTGAGTATCAAATGATCAGATCACTCCCTATGGTAGTATTCCACTAACACTACGGTATAAGACCGAGATATGCTATATCATAACTAGTGATATTATATAGAGTGCATAGCCTCAAAACAATACCTCTCATCTCTATAAAATACTGTTTTAGTACCTATTTTCTACTGTTTGGTGATGCAAATAAATAACCATAAGCAGCAAGATAGTCATATTTACCACTTGTAAGCTGCCACCATAGTCAGTACCTATACTTTTAGCACCAACATATATTAGCAGTCTTAGATTGCCAAGTCCAAGGGTAACTTTATAGCGTCAATATATATTTTTTACCATATAAAGATTATAAATCACATATATGAGTATAGTAATTCAGACACTATTGAGAGCAACACAGGCCCAAGAGGCTATAGTTCTCTATATCAGCTCTTGAGTCCATTTCTCAGTTACAATCTACTGCTCCAAGTACTACCAGTTCTACTTCTGTAGCATAATCAAAACATGCTGTTTTTTCACTTAGCACAGTGAGAGTGTTTTTAACTCTTCAGGGCAGTATTATCATCCACCAAAGCTGTCTTTTTAAAAACAATACTAATAAAAGTTAATTTTTAACGTACAATATCTCTTAAGTTGTTCAAGGCACAGTAACCTAATTATATTACTAAAATAGATGTTATAACAGTGCATATAAGCATTCTTTTTTCCAATGACTAACCTGCCTCAACAGCAGGAGTAGTCATAAACAGTACTAAAATGAATAGGTATGTGTACACTGCCCAGAATCAATGTAGACCAGGGAACTCAGGTTGCTCACCTTGATTGGATTATGCAAATTAGTAGAGAGTTAGAAAAGGGGCTGCTTTTTTTTTTTAAGATTGTGGCAAAACTACAAAAAAATAAACCACAAGATATTTTACCATTTTATCATGTTATGTTGACCTGGGGAATGATTGATTAAAAATGTTAGCCTTCTATATCCCTTTAATATTTCATAATACTGTAGTCATGAGTCACCTTTTTCATGCCGTGATTGACTGTATTTCAATGGCTTAGCAATGAGTGCACTGTGTTCCACAACAAGGATTTGCAACCATGGAAATATGTTAAAGGGGCATTGTAGACAAACATTTCTTATTGTTCATAAAAAAAGAGCAATTAAACTAAATATTTTAATTAGAACAGATTAAAAAAAAAAATAGCAGTCAAATAAATCAAAGGCTTATAAGAACCGAATGTTAGATGCAGATCAAAGTGTTGTTTTGAAATGATTTTGGTGGTTGTTAGCAATTTTCTCAATAAGATGTAGTATCTGTATTCCCTTGTCAAATATACAACATTGTATGATAAGAGAGCATTGCCCATTGGACTTTGAATTTAGGTTAATATCACACACAAAAATGTTTAAGTCACATTTGCCAACACAATTTGAACTACACTAATTGGAAAAACTAATTTTCTTTTATACGTTTTTTATTGTAATCTCAGATCCTTCTGGGAAGCATGAAGATTTAAGAGCTGTGAATTAATTCAATCCAACTATCTTGCAGAAAACTGTAAAGTGAAGCTAGTCTTTAATTAGATCACAGTGCCATGCATAAAGCATACACTGGCATGCCCATGGTCTAATGCTCTCGTAGTATAGCAGCAATCTAGATGTTCTATCATTCACATCACTGCCCTTATTTCTTACTGGCTGTTCTATATTTATTTTTTCCCAGATTCGTCATAAAATAAATAGGCTGGAAATAAAAGCAGCATTAACCAAATATCTACCACACACACAAGTGGAGATTGCCAACTTGTCAGAATAGACACATGGAAGTAAATTTGAGCGATCAGCTTAAAGGGACATTAACACAATTTGTATCTGCAATAAGTATACAAAAAAGCTTACAACCAAGGAAAGCTTAATTCTTTCCAAAGAGCAGTTTTTTTTACCCTGCTATGAGTTTAGTGCTACCCGGCACCAGCAGCCCAAACATCTTTTGCACTGGTGGGAGGTCAGCCAGTCATCTGCCGTACCAGGCTACACGGAGTGGGCGCCCTACACTGCCTAAATACAGCCATGGATCCTAGATTGTGCCTGAACGCCATCTTTTCTAGGCAATGACTACAAAAATAGATAGGGCACATTAGTCAATTTAAAAGCATATCAACATTTTGATCTAAATATTTAATCATTGGATTGCATCTTCTAGGAAATTGAAAACAGAAAACAAAGCTTTGATAACTTGTGGTGGAGCCTATTCAAGAGCAAATCAAATACATTTAAATTATTTGTGCCACTGTATGTCTGCAGTGTTTGTAATAAAGTTTGTAACAATGTTGTACGTGTACACTCTCATGGAAATGAGCTGTGTTTCAACAAAGGATACCAAAGGAAAGAGAAAATGTTATAATAGATGTAAACAAGATTTAGTTTTTTAGAAATGCACACCAGGGGTGTAACTAGACCTCGCTGGGCGCAGGGGCAAAAGCTATGGTGTCTCCCCAATTCAACAGCATCCTTTCTGGCTGTTTGCAATTAGCAGAAGCTGAGTGAGCAGCAAAATAGTAGAAAATGGAGCATCTTCTCTTTGACTGTGAGACATCCCTCTTGATTAGTCTGTGCCAAATGATATGCAAAGCTTTCCTGTATGTTTCTAGGTTTTTCTCTATAGCAACCCTATGGCTGCCATAGTGGAAACCCTGCTTCCACATTAAAAAGTTTTCAAAGAAATTTAGATAACAGCACTCTTACAACACTGGGGCACGGAACCACAGACTTGGCAAGTCTTCTTCAATAACAAACATAGGTTCCAGCCATCAATATATTTATTAAGGGCCTATTGCAGGCCTGAAACGTTGTTATTTTTTCCTATGGACCCATTAAAGAGACAATAAAGGTACTTTTAAATATATTGGTGGCTGGAACCTATGTTGAATCTTACCATATTGAAAAGGCAAGTCCATGCAAATTCCTTAAACAGTGAGTCTGGTTTACACTGGAGCACACAGAGGAGCAGACATGATGCAGGTGGAGTGATTGCTACTACTGACTGCAGGCAGTGACATCACCAAAAGTAATAATAGGGGGCTTATGGCTTTTTGATAGCAGGACTGAAATGGTGGGGTGAGACTGGGACAGACAGGGTGTTGTTGTGGTTGAGCAGGGCATGGGTGTAATTGGTCGCGTTCGCATTGCGGGTCACTTCTAATACCAGCGCACAATTGTGTGGTATTACAAGTGGAGCGCATATATCATGAGAAATCACAATTTTGTGCTTCACTCATAATCTGGCCTTAAATGAAGTGTATAGTATTGTTTTGTAGTTTAATTCTGTAAAACATTTTTAAAATGGATTTGGTGGATACCATACTACCTGAAGCACTGTGAAATGCGTTATTGTTGTTTTTATTTGTATTTTAACTTGAATAAAATTCCCCTGAATGTACAGGAAACATATTCAATTTTTAACTGTGTGGTGAGTTTTATATTGGGACTTAACTGTCATTAATTGGCTGCTGAACCTGTGGACCTGCATACCGGAGGAAACCAGCTGTGGGGCTTTGATACAGCCAGCCTGCGGGAATTGCACTTTGATATAGTGCACAACTTTTGTGAGTATATCTCCATGGTGTGAATATTTGTGTCACAGTTTGCGAGACCAGTATCAAATAATTGCATAATTTAACATAAATGTATTTAATGATAACCTGTGCAATAAGCATTCAAAATTTTTTATATTTTCTCATTTTAGCTTAATAGTTGGTTACATTTTAGCCAGATGGTCAGTAAAATAAGATGGGTTGTGCACCCATTAAAAAGGTCTTGTGAGAACACTGTACTATCTAATAAACAAGTGTGTGAGTCAGGTACGTTTTAAGATAATTGCATTTTATAAGACTAAGTCTATTTTTTTAATTTTGTTTTTTTTACAATCTTTTTTATTGTTGTTTTGGTTAATGGTCTAATGATAATAACTACATGCATACTGATATACATATATAAGTATACAAAATTATTGTGACTGCCAAGTATATAAATATATTACTTTAGTTATGTAATACTAATTTACATATTAATATACTTTTATTCCCATATTACTATGCAGTTGCTATTAAATAACAATAGTATGAAAGATAATGAAGTTAGTGTGTTGACCAATCACAGTATTAGTATGATACAAGAAGTAACCCATGTATGTAAGACAACTTCTAATTAGTACTTACATAACTTACACTGATCTCTGAGAAAACACATAGGTGAGCGTGTGACATATACGTGAGATCATTTGGGTGCGTTTCCATAAGTGACACTTGTCTATCACATGCTGTAAAATTCAAATCAATTACTGCTTTGGTTTCCCCTTTAATTAAGTAGAGTTTTAGTACATCTGCTTTAATTTATACCTACATATTGCCTTTGTGTAGAGAGGGGGAGATAAGACAAGGAGATTGTCTCTTTTTGCCCATTCAATATGCCTGTTCTTGAGAAGTGAAAGAAGCTATTTCATTTTTTAAAATAAATAATACATTTCCAATACATTTAATACTCTGCAGTTGGTGTAACAAGTATTTGGAAACATATGAAAGGTAAAAAATATTACAGTACACTGTCCCTTTAATGCTTAGGATAGCCTTATGCATAGCCCAGGCATTATTAAATCTCCTTATAGTATACTCCTGACCACCTCACCTGGAAGATTTTCCCATGAATCAACCACCCTTTCTGTCAAAAAGTGCTAACCTTATACACTTCACCATAATATCATGACACATTTTTCTGGTATTGGTGTTTAGTTTGGTTTTCAAATCAGCCAATAGAATTTAAGCAGCTCTCATACTATTGGCTGATTTGAAATTTTCAGCTAATTGGAATGCAAGGTACCCCCAATTAAAAGGGGTACCTTGCATTCAAGCTTCAGTGTGGGGTGTACGATCACATGAAGAGGAGCCTCCAGGTTGGATGTCACCGCTGTCGGCGATCCACGCCTCTGATCATGCTCCGTACCACCTCAACTCTGCGACCCCTGGAAGATGGAAGATGGCTTTGTGACACCGGAATGAAGATGGAAGATGGAGCCGCTTGGAAGAAGACCTTCACCACGAGACTTCAGAAATGGTGATTACCTATTTCAGGCATAGTGGGGGTTTTTTTAGATTAGGACTTTTTTTATTTTGGGGGGGTTGGGTGGGTGGGGTGTTAAACTGTTAGGGGGTAATTTGTATTTTTTTTAAAAGTTAAAAGAGCTGTTAAACTTAGGGCAATGCCCTACAAAAGGCCATTTTAAGGGATATTGGTAGTTTAGTGTTAGATTAGGGGGTGTTTTTATTTTGGGGTGGCTTTTTTTGTTTTTAAAGGGGTATTAGATTAGGTTTAATTTTTTTATTTTGGATAATTTTGTTTATTATTTTCTGTAATCTTAGATTTTGTTATTTTGTTTAATTTTAGATTTTGATTTTTTTTTGAAATGTTAGGTTTTTTTTGTTTGTTTTTTCATAGTGATTTTTTAATTTGTAATGTAGGTTTTTTAGTTTTGGTATATATTTTTTTTAATAAATAGTAATGCTTACCGCACCATACCACACAACAAAATAAAGTCTTTTTGTGACTTGCAATGGCTACAGTATAGAAATAGCAGTACGGACCCATTTTGTTGTGTTTGCTATGGTTATACCACACAACTTGTAATCTCACTCTCTGTGAATAACTGCTCCATTAGAGGAACAGTAAGTGATATTGTAATATAAAAAGCCAGACTACAGGTGGCACGCTAATGATATCATAACATTAACATTAGCAGCCAAAAGAATCCACCTGGATGCAGCGTAGGCAAATTAAGCCGTAAAGAAAAAAACACACACCCGCGAAACAACAAAAAAAGGCGTAACCGCCCGCAAGAAATAAAAAAAAAACTAACCGGGGGGAGCTTACAGGAGATTTTCTCTCATACTCAGTATATCCAGAAATGAAGGGGTATATGTTCAACTATTTAGGCTTATCGATGAGCCCCTCTAACAAAAACCTAGAACAAATGTTAAGTTAATCTATGCCCTTTCGGTAGGGATTGCACTGAAGCTGAAAATGTTTAAATAAGAAAATTGCAAGAATCTACATGAGAATACAGATCTAATTCTTCCATAACTGCATTTGACATGCAGCATTATTAACACTGAGGCTAGAATCTATTATGCTTTAACACAGGGGGAATCTCTGTCTATATCCCAGCTGATAATATAGGCAATTACAATCTCAACAAGATATTTGCTCCTATTGCTGTGACTGGTTGAAAATCTATATGTCTTGCTGCTGCCAACTGTACTGAGGCATAATTTACAGAATTAACACACATTTAGAGCAAACCTCAAAAGCCACAGTGACACCTGCAATCAAAATGTCGCCAAAGAAAGATCCACAAAAAGTTAAACAAAACAAAAATGGGAACAGAAGCAATCCTTCAATGGATAAATACCTTAAAGCAGCAGCTTTACCCACACCACTAGATGACCCCATTACACCGCAGAAATCTCAATTCCTACATTCATCTAGCTCCTCCGACTCTGCTTCAGATGGGGAAGACAACATGGTCTCTATTCCACAATCAGTGATATCTTCTATACCATCAAAGCAAGATTTTTCTTCACTCATTACTCAAGTAAAACAGTGTATTAAAGATGAAATATCAGAGTTGAAAAGAGATATCACAGAAATAGGGAATCGAGTTAATGTTTTGGAAGAACATGTTCAGGAACATGATTTATGCATTTCAAAAGTGAATGATCATCTGGACCTTCAAGACCAAACTGTCCGTCAGTTAGAAGATAAAATAGAGGACTTAGAGAATAGGTCCAGAAGGCAAAACATCAGGATACGTGGTATCCCGGAAACAGTCGACTCTTCAACTCTACAAGAATACCTACAATCCTTATTCTCTCAGCTCAGAGATCCTACAGATAATTCTGAAGTAGGAATAGACAGAGCCCATCGTGCCTTAAGATCCAGACCCCCTGAAGCGGCACCTCCCAGAGATGTGATCATAAAAATAACAAATTATCAAATGAAGGAGCGCCTCATGACAGCAGCTAGAGATAAGAGACCTATACAAAAAGATGGAGCTACTTTGCAATTCTTTGCTGACTTATCGGCTAGAACTCTGGCCAGGAGAAAAGAACTCTCAATCCTCACAAAACATCTTCAAGCCAGAAATATACCCTATAGATGGGGCCATCCTTTCCAACTCACAGTCATCTGGAAAAATAGGAGAGCAATTTGCTCATCTATCACAGAAATCGAAGACTTCTGCAGGAAGCTGGAAATCCCTTCACCAGATGTGGACACTGTTAATGGACAGGACTCCACTGCCACTTCTCACTCACAAACAACCCTGCTACCGCAACGTAAGGAGTGGCAGATGGTTCGCAGTGGACGAACAAAGAACTCTTCTTCCTCAGACTTCAAAGCCTGAATTGGTGGACAGTATCCTTTTACAATAAAAAAAAAAAAAAAAAAAAAGAAGATTCTCTGGGTGTTTTAGGTTACCAGAGTGAGAAAAGCCTCACGCATATTAATAAAAGAGACCTCAGGATGGCTTCAAAGGTCTTACTATGAACACTAGTTATTCGTATCTTAAGATCTCATGTCAACTGAAAAATTGACAGGTTAGATAGAATGTTATATGCATAGCTGTACTTCGAGGGCTGAATGTTTTCCTCCCAGGAATTCATTGCTATTTCCCTCTATTGTTTATATAGAGTTAAAAATGTTTATGTTTTTCATGTTTTAATGTTCTATTGTTTTGTTATAGTTTTTTTTGTTAGACTATATATATAGGTTTCATACTGCAGAGACGAAACACCATTTCCGGGATCAACATGTTATATGAGAACAGAGTAGGAGCTGATAAGGTAACACCATGACAGATAAAAATATTCATTTTGTCACACAAAACGTAAAGGGTTTCAATGTCCCTAATACAAGATCGCTAGCTATGAGAGACATAGCACAAAAGGGAGGGGAGATCATAGGTTTGCAGGAAACACATTTCAAAAGAAGCTCCATCCCCAAATATTTCTATAATAATTTCTCTCAACACTTCCATAGCTCTCACCCTAAGAAAAAGATAAATGGGGTCAGCATCCTCATACGTAGCTCCATACCCTTCCAATTAATTGATCAGAAAAAAGACACAGATGGCAGGTTCCTAGCAGTGTGTGGTGTCCTTTATAACAAAGTAGTCACGCTCGTTAATATTTACGCTCCCAATCAAAAACAAGCAGCCTTTTATAAATCAATAATACCTCTAATACAAGACATACAAAAGGGACAACTGATAGTTATGGGTGATTTTAATCTGCCTTTAAATCCTAAATTAGACAGCTCCAACCCAAATATACACATCGCACATAACAAACTTAAAGCCATGTGGAATCTTGTTAAGACACTTGGATTACATGACCCTTGGAGAGTAGCCAACCCGGTACGGAGAGATTACACCTTTTTTTCCAGTCCAAATAAATCCCATTCAAGGATTGACTATATTTTTCTCGATCATATTACCCTATCCCACGCAATTACAACGAATATTACACACACTGCATGGTCAGACCACTCTATGGTCAGATGCTCTATCAATTGGCCATCAGCCCCAATCAGAGAATTCAGTTGGAGATTAGACGAATCATTGCTTCTAGATCCAGAGACAGATAAGACTCTGGAAACTGAATTACAAGAATTTTTTCATAGAAATGTCCAAGAAGATATGCCACCAGTAACAGTGTGGGAAACACATAAAAGTTACATAAGAGGCTTACTGATCCAAATTAGAGCCAAAAAAATAAAAAAACAGAGGGAGGAATATCAACACATTGCCAAGGAAATCTCACAACTAGATTACTTACACAAACTCCATCCACAAAATGATTCTATTTTCCAACAATTAAAATTTTACAGATCAAAATTAACTTCCCACCTACATATCAAAGCCCAAGGAATAGCTTTCAAACTTAAACAGAAATTTTATAGTGAGGCTGGGAAACCTGGCAGACAGTTGGCTAGACTACTTAAATCCAAACAAGCAAAAACTTATATTCATACAATTAATAACTCTAGAGGGGAGAAAGTAGAAGATACCAAACAGATAGCAGACACATTTAAACAACATTACCACACACTATATAACCTCTTCCCTAACAGGTCCCAAATAGATCACAAAAATAAATGTAATGAATATTTAAAGAAAGTTAAGGTCCCAACCATTTCAGAAAAGGACAGTGAACTGTTACAGGCACCAATAAGCCTTAAGGAAATCAGCGATGCAATAAAGTCATTAAAACCTGAAAAAGCACCTGGCCCAGACGGGTTCTCGGGTTCTTACTATAAACTATATTCACATATATTGACACCCCACCTACTAAATACATTTCAACAAATAGACAAAGGAGACGACCTACCGGAAACAATGTTACAAGCAGTTATCACAGTCCTTCCCAAACCAGGGAAAAAACCCAACACCCCAGCTAACTTTCGACCCATTTCTTTACTGAACCTTGATCTAAAATTTTTTGCCAAGGTCCTGGCCTCTAGGCTAAACATTCTTCTCCCATCATTAATCTCTCCAGACCAAGTGGGTTTTGTGCCGCGGAGAGAGGCCCGGGACAATACTGTGAAACTTTTAAACATTATAGAATTTATCAATAAGAACAAAACACCTTCAGTGCTATTATCAACGGATGCTGAGAAAGCGTTCGATAGACTAGATTGGACCTTTCTGGAATCAGTACTCACCAAATTTAACATACCAAAGGCATTTATAAACAAAATTATGGCCCTATATTCCTTCCCCACAGCCCAAATTAGAATAAATGGTACTCTTTCTGAACAATTTGAAATCCGAAATGGTACCCGACAGGGCTGCCCACTGTCCCCTTTACTATTTATTTTATCACTAGAAATTTTTGCATGTAAAATTAGACAAAACGAAAACATTGGAGGTATAATTGTTAAAAACAGAGAATATAAGCTATCCATGTTTGCAGATGACGTTCTGATGTCTCTGTCAAATCCCTTGAGGTCTCTCCCCGCGGTGCAGAAGGAATTGAAAGGGTATGGAGAAGTATCAAACTTTTCAGTAAATACTAATAAATCGGAACTTTTGCCACTACATATTCCCCAAAATACTATCACTATTATACAAAATAAATGTGATTTCGCGATTCAGACGAAAGCCATAAAATATTTGGGTATACATTTAACAAGCAGTCTGGACTCAATTCGCACTATTAACTACACTAGGCTATTACAAACAATCTCTACTCAGGCCTCATCCTGGATGTCTAAAAATATATCTTGGATAGGGAGAATGAACACGGTTAAGATGGTACTCCTGCCAAAAGTCTTGTATATATTACAAACCTTACCCTTACCACATACTCTCATATACATACGAAAAATACAGAAAATAATGAATAGCTTTATATGGAAAGGGAAACCGCCAAGAGTATCCAAAACCTCACTGTATGCTAATAAAGACTCGGGAGGACTGGGAGTCCCTAACATATTATTATATAAACAAGCTATTTCACTACAAAGAATTTTAGAATGGAGTAGAAATAATGGTTGTGACTCTAAACACTGGATACAATTAGAACATGACATCCCAGGGGTACCCCAACTAGGAGGTATGTGCTGGTTACCTACAGCTTTAGCTAAATCTCAGAACACTTTCACAGCCACTGTAATGTCAACTATATCGGATTGGAAATACATCCGAGATAGATATAAGGGAATATCCAGTGCCCATTCACCTTTGACACCAATTATAGCTAACCCAGAGTTTCTAGAAGGCCAGAATCATAATACAGAGGGTGACAATAGTCTAAAGGGTCACATTCCAGTCACAATATTACTCAGAAAGGAGAAATTGTTGCCTATTGATGACCTACAGGAAATGGGTGGTCGGTTTTTTAGTCAGTGGATGAGGTACCATCAGACACGCCACTACATCATGACACACAGGAACAGAACAATGTTGACAAGGCCCTTAACAATATTTGAACAGATGTGCCTATCTAGCTTTACACCAAAAGGGATTATCTCCTCTATGTATAAACTGTTGCTCTCAGCCACAAAACCCAACCCTCATAATTATGTGAAAAGTTGGGAGAGAGATCTACTGGGACCCCAAGACCCTAAGATATGGGAAAATATATTTAGGACCATAGCTCACTCAGCACACACTACTGCAGCTTTAGAAACAAATTACAAAGTATTGTTTCGTTGGTATCTAACACCAAATAGAATGAAACATCTCTTTCCCTTAGCCAATGAAAAATGTTGGAGATGTAAAGAGGAAGTAGGCACTATGGGCCACATCTGGTGGTCATGTCCTACAATAAACACATATTGGGGAAAGATAATAGATGAAATAAATCTGGCGTTAGCCTGTGATGTTGCCCTTTCACCCCAAAACTGTCTATTCAATATGTTAAGTAATATTAAATGTAAAATAAGAAGGAACCTTGGTCATATTATGCTTAATTCAGCTAAGCAGCTCCTAGCAGCTGCGTGGCGAACTGACAAGATCCCTACAATAGATGAGTGGAGGGAAAGGGTGAAAGGAGCCCTGTTGCTAGAAAGATATTATTATTTTAAAACAAACCAGTTGGCAACATACAACGACATGTGGTTTTACTGGGAGTCTTATTTCGGAGCTATTAAACAACTTTAAACACATATAGATAACAAGTTCTTTAGCTACCTGACTAGCCAATCCCGAATACTAGCTAGATGAGAACAAGACAAGGCACTCTCTGCAGGAAGTAGTTGTTTCGAGTTTTTTTTCTGTTTTGTTATATTGATGTTATTGTACTCACATGTTAATACTAATGCTAACGCTGTGATCATGACTAAATCAAACTCCAGAATCTTATCAAAGTAGTAATTCTAATTGTGTAAGAGGACCTAGATCACAACAGCTGTAATATTAGAATGAACTAACGACTTTGAGTTTGTTTCTTCTCTCATTGATATGTCAAGAAATATGTAACCACAGCGCTGATGTTGCACTTTTTGATTTTGTATTTGTTTTATCCATAAAAATTTCAATAAAAAACTAATAAAGAAAAAAAAAAAAAAAAAACTAACCGCCCGCATAAAATATAACAAAAAAACTAACCTCCCGCACGAAGTATTAACAAACACCGAAAACCGCCAACCCACATCGCAAAATAATAAAGTAATTAACCCCTAATCCGCAAATAACATAATTAAAATATTAACCCCTAAACCTTCCAGCCCCCACATTGCAATAAACCTAATTAACCTATTAACCTCTAAACCTCCAAACCCCTCACATCACAATAAACCTAATTACCTATTAACTCCTAAACCGCCAACCCCCCACATCGCAATAAACCTAATTAACCTATTAAACCCTAAACCGCAAAACCCCCACATCGCAATAAACCTAATTAACATATTAACTTCTAAACCACCAACCACCCACAACGCAAATAACTAACTTAATTACTAAGCCCCCTAACCTAACACCCCCTAAATTAACCCCAATACTGAGGTACACTTAAAATAATAAAACCTAACATTAAATTACAAAAAAAATAAAATTAAATAAAAAAAAATTAAAAACTCTAAAAGTACAGAAAAAAATTAACAAAATTATCAAAAATAAAAAAATAAACCTAATCCCTATGAAAATAAAAAAGCCCCTCCCCAAAATAAAAACACCCCCTAATCTAATCTAAACTACCAATAGCCCTTAATATGGCCTTCTGTAAGGCATTGCCCTAAGTTAAACAGCTCATTTACATTTAAAAAATACTAAGTCCCCCCTAACAGTAAAAAACCCCTGCCCACCAAACCCCCAAAATAAAAAAATCTAACACCTAAACTACCCATTGCCCCTAAAGAAGGATTTGTTTGTGCATTGCACTTAAAAGGCCAATCAGCTCTTTTATAGCCTATTAAATCCCTAATCTTAAAAAAAAAAAAAAAAAAAAAAAAATCCTAAACTAAGACCCAAATAGGTACTCACCGTTCCTGAAGGCCGGCAGAGAAGGTGGCGTGGAGCGGAGGTGCGGAGCTGTCTTCCCAGATGCACGGATCCTCAGTGGTGGCCCTCAGCGGTGGTTCTCAGCGGCGGTCCTCATCGGCGTGGAAGCTCCTCTTCATGTGATCGTCCATCGCACACTAAAGAGTGAATGCAAGCTACCCCATATTTATTGTGGTACCTTGCATTCTTATTGGCTAAAACTTTGAAATCAGCCAATAGGATGAGAGCTACTGAAATCTTATTGACTGATTTGAATATTTCAGTCAATAGGAATGCAAGGTACACCAAATTGAATGCGGTACCTTGCATTCAATCTTCAGTGTACGGCGGACATCGGATGAAGAGGAGCCTCCAGGCTGCCGAGGAACGCCACTGAGGATCCACGCACTGGAGAACACAGCTCCGCACCTCAACTCTGTGCCACCGTCCTTCTGGATGAAGATAGAAGATGATGGAGCCACCTGAAAGAAGATTATCTCCACCGGACTTCAAGAACGGTGAGTACCTATTTGGGGCTTAGTCTTAGGCTTTTTTGGGGGGGGATTTTTTTTTTAGATTGAGATTAGATTTTTGGGGGCTGGAAAAGAGCTGATTGCCCTTTTAAGGGCAGTAAAAGAGCTGAATGCCCTTTTAAGGCAATGCCCATACAAATACCCCTTTAGAGGCAATGGGTAGTGTAGGTTTTTTTTAGTGTTAGTTTTTTTATTTTGGGGGGTTTGGTGGGTGGGGGGTTTTACTGTTAGGGGGTATTGGTAGTTTAGTATTAGATTAGGGGTGTTTTTATTTTGGGGGGGATTTTTTATAGCTGTATTAGTTTAGGTTTGTATTAGTTTAGGTTTTTATTTTAGATAGCTTTGTTTATTTTTAATTTTACATTTTTTATTTTGTGTAATTTTTTTTTAAAAAAAATGCACAATATACATCCAAAACACATTAAAAAAAATATTACACACATATAAACACTTTAATAAAAATATATCATTTAAATATTAATAAGCGTGAGATTTGATATTACAAGTCCATGGTAAAGCGCGTTTAACAGAGAAGGGTTAGCATGGCCAACTTTGCTCGAGTGCAACCAATACTTTCATTAGATATCATGAATGTGCTAACTTGCACTCATATAACAAGTTGAAAGCTATAGTTTGCGGTCGAGTGAAAGCAGAAATTGTGCTAGAATATTTAGAACGACTTGAGACCTGAAGTAAAAAGTGTAGGGGTTAAAAAAAGTTGCACAAAACCTCCAAAAAACATTTTAAAAAAGTATTACACACATATATACATTTTAAATAAAAATATATAATTAAAATATTAATAAAAAAGGGGGCGGAGCCGGAAGCTGCCATGAGTGCAGTGTAAAACCGGAGCTCCGTGCAATATGCCCTGCAAATATAAGATTATTCTGGTGATACCTCTACCATCTAAGCAATGAAGGAAAGATAAGGACATCTGAACCTCTGTGGCCAAGAACAAGCTCTTTTTCATTACGCTAGGACCGGCTACTCGGAGTCGGTACCCAATACTTATATCACTGAGCTCCCAAAGTAGCTAGGCCACAGTCTGTAACGGAAGTGGAACTAGAACGCCATTGTCCTATAGAGGCCTGTATCAGCAGCCGCAATGCCACAGTTAGCACAGAGAGAGCTAGACTCCACACAGGACAGCCGACACAATGGACAAGCCTTCTCAACCACCATCATACACCGGACAAGTGGGAACAGCAGAAGACAAAGGTGAGATCTTGCTGGCAGACACACGAGTCACTGCTGTGCAAAATATACCTCCCTTAAGAGACTGGGTAATTAACCCACAGTGGAGATTGGTTGCTGGTACATTCGATTATAACAGGGGACAAGTTAATTTATTACACACTGACAGGGCTACTACGCTGATTCTGCCAACACTAATAAATAAATAAGCTGGAAACATAACCTGCATAGCTTAGCAAGCAGGGAAACCTTGAATAACGACATAATAAAGTCTGTTCAGGAGATTAGTCTATTAGATTTTTTAAACTCCGGTAACAAACCTCTACCACAATTAGACACGCCTGAAAATAAAACAACTAAAATAAATTCAGCAAAACAGGAGAAGTTTGATCACCTTAGTTATTGATCTCCATCCTAATCCCCAATAGTGCTGAAAATGGCAGTGAGACGCACTGTCAGAACCGACAAATCTGTCAAGCAAACTTCCATAAAAACTCTCACCATGACCTCCTTTTTACACACTGCTGACCCTTTGGAGACCCCACATAGTGAGACAAGCTTAGGGGACCAGTCTCCTAACCCAAACTCTCAGCCCAACGTAATACCATTAACCCCTGAGCCACAACTTCCTGCATCTTTGCTGAGTAATTTACCATCTAAACAGGATATAGCGGACATTGTCTGCACTTGTATCAGGGAGGAATTAGCAGCCATGTCACAGGACATTCACACCTTAGGATTTCAGATGGAATCACTAGAAAGCAACCATGATCAACTCAAGGAAGAGGTTCACACTCTAACTGAGCAAGTTTCAACACAACAAGAAGTCATACATGACCTCCAGGAAAAGCTGGAGGACCTAGAAAACCGCAGTAGGCGGAAGAATTTAAGAATCAGGGGAGTACCTGACGAAGTTCTGCCACGTGATTTCCCAGTCTATTTGCAGGCCTTGTTCCAGCATGTAAAAGAATCTTCACACACAACAGATATACAGTAGGTGAGGGCACACCGTTCACTTCGTCCTAAACCCCCTGACACAGCCCCACCCAGAGATATTGTCATCAGATTCAAAAACTTTCTGGAAAAGGAAATGATATTAAATCAAACACGCAAAAACCAGCTGATACGATTCAGAGGAACTGTACTTCAGTTTTACCAAGACCTATAATATGAGACCCTACAGAGAAGGAAATCATTTTCGCCCCTGACAACAGTACTTAGGAATAAAAAGATTCCCTACAGATGGGGCTTTCCAGCACAAATATGGGTCCTCAGGAATAACACTAGACTGATATGCAGAACCCCAGAGGACATTCCAACATTTTGCTCATACTTGGACATTGATCCTATAGAACCCACATCTGTGAATGGTTCCACACAACCCTCTACTAAAAGGCAGAGTGGAAGAATTTCAAACTGGCACACTGTAACTGCCAAAAAAGGAAAAGCTGCTGTCTCTTCACCACCAAGACCAAACGTCTCTAACCTGACCAATTCTGCCAACATACCTTGAGTCCTAGAAAATCAGTACATTGGACTTACGGTTATAATGCAGGATGTTCGTTCACATCTATATCATACTGTTAATAGTTTTCTTTGTTACCTTCCATATTCTAGCACCAAAAGATATTTATAGTTCGATGGACTGTATAGCTCATAATATCTATTTACCAGAATAGATGACCTCCTAATAGAATTAATTACAGGGTTTGCAATCTACATCCCCAATTAACACTCTCAATATGCCCTATATTAGGAAGAGAGACTTGCATTTTAGTTTATATATAAGTATTTTGATATATCTACTTATTTGTTACTTGTTTGTATTCCCTGTTTGCACTGTTTGCTTTGTTAATACTTTATTTTATAGGAAATTGCTTCTACAAAATGATTGTTTCCAGACTCTGTACCAGGTACCATGCTGCATTCCTGACAACTCTCACACAATACGTAGGTGGACATGACACGACCCAAAGGTAATACCATACACCATTTGACCCTGTTGACACAAAATGCTAAAGGCCTAAATTCACCACCTAAACGCTCCAAAGCACTATCAGACCTTGTCAAAAGGCAGGCAGATATTGTGTTTCTGCAAGAGACGCATTTCCAATATAAAAAATAACCCAAATATTTTGGGAAAACATACACCTTACACTTTCATAGCTCCGGGCCTAGTAAAAAAAGCTGAAGTCAGTATACTAATTAAAAAGGACCTCCCATTTCAATTGACCCGCACTAACAGGGATGGAGAGGGCAGATTTATAGGACTGACAGGACTTCTATATGGTCGCCCTATAACATTAGTACATATATATATGCTCCAAATTCCAACCAGACCTTTTTTTTCCGAAATGTGTTTAAGAGAATACTTGACTTAGCAGTAGGCCCTGTATATCTCGCCAGAGATTTTAATTTTCCTTTACAACCCGTAAAAGATCTAGCTCTAACCCCAAAATGTCGGTGTACAAAAAAACCTCCACATATCTATGGAAAAATGTGAGGGACCTCAATTTAAATAACATATGGCGCCTAATACATACTGATAAAAGAGATTATACTTTATTCTCACACCCCAATAAAACCTACAGCAGATTAGATTATATATTCACTAATCAGAAAGGCCTCCCTAATGTGCACCGATGTGACATCTCACCTACGGCATGGTCTGATCACTCGGCTGTAAAATTAAAATTCTCATGGCCTGAGGTGCTGTCAGTGCCATTTACCTGGAAATTAGATGACACTCTTTTGAATGATCCAAATCATGTGATTAAACTCTCAACACTTATATCTGAATACTTCACACTTAATTTAAATTCCATAAAAGATAACTATAAGATTTGGGAAGCACATAAGTGTGTACTCCGTGGAGAACTAATAAAATTGAAAGCCCAAACCCGACGGCATGCTCGACAACAATACAAAGATCTATCTGAATCATTCTCACGATTAGACCATGCCCTGAAATTGAACCCGAATGACTCCACAGTAGCGCAAGAATACCAGACGGCACGTGCAGCCTTAGATAATTTTTGGGATATAGAGTACCAAAATCTGCGTAAAAAAACAAATAGTCTGTTTTATTATGAAAACAATAGGGCAGGTAAGCTTTTAGCTCGGGCACTAAAAAAAGAAACGATTTATATACGAAATTCATCACCCACATCAAAAGACACCTGTAATCACGACAAAAGATATCCTTCATACTTTTCAAGAATACTACACTGATCTCTATAACATAGCTAAGAGCCCCCCTTCTGAAGAACACCTCTTGAACCTCACATCTTACATTGCAACCTGCCAGGTCCCTAAAATTACACAAGACCAATTAAAAGATTTAAAAAAAACAATTTCAATACAAGAACTACAGTCAGCAATAACCTCTTTACCTGACGGAAAAAGCCCAGGCCCTGACGGCCTATCAGCTAAATACTATAAAACTATCTCCTCCATCCTAACCCCTCACCTTGCCTATCTTTTTAACGAAGTTTCGGAAAATAACCCATTCCCACCTTCAATGTTAGAGGCACAGGTCTCAATAATTCCTAAACCGGGTAAACCGTCAACCACACCGGCAAATTTTAGACCGATCTCTCAACTTAATGTAGATATCAAGTTATATGCAAAAATCATCACAACCCGAATTAATACAATTCTCCCTTCTATAATTCATATGAATCAAGCAGGTTTCGTACCCACACGGGAAACTAGAGACAATACCTCCAAAATCATAACCCTCATGGAATATGCACACCGGCATCATATTCGTTACCCTTACAAACCCAGACACGTTACAAACATATGGTCACTACTCAAACCTCAAAATCAATATAGCAAAATCAGAATTATTGAGTATCCACCTATCGCCCACAACTACAAATAATATACAACAGCAGTTTCAGTTTAGAACTCAAGAGAAAGTGATTAAATATTTAGGAGTCTACATGTCCCTAAACATGCAAGATACGTTAACATTGCATTATAAAACCCTCTCTACGCATATAAACTCCTTACTGAGAAATTGGAGTGATAAATTTCTATCCTGGCTTGGAAAACTCAATACAATTAAAATGATTATTTTGCCCAAAATATTATACCTTCTGCAGACTTTACCGATACCCCTTCCCGACTGGATGATCACTTACAGAAAATGTTAAACTCTTTTATATGGTCACACAAACGCACGCGAATCGCCACAGCCACATTATACCGTCCTAAAGAACTAGGGGGAATAGGAGCCCCAAATTTACAGCATTACAGACTAGCGACCTTTCTGACCAGGGTGGTGGACTGGTGCAAACATGCCACCAGTAAAGAACGGGTTCAGTTAGAGCATCATTTAACTAATGACACTATCTTAAGTGGACAATGTTGGATCCCTCCCAATCAAAGGACACTACTGAATACAACCCCTATAATAACGCAAGAAACCTACAAAATTTGGGATAAGGTTATAAAGAAATACACACATATCTCTACAACATGTTTGCCCTTAACCCCTCTGATAGGGAACCCCTCTTGCCCACTACACCTTAGGATACATAGAAAGCACACTACAGGTATTAAAGAGGCTTTACCCGCTTATGATTTCTTCCTAGCTGGGAAAGTTAAAACACAACTAGAAATCACTTCAAGCTGTAGAGATAGATTTCAAAACTGGTTAACATACTCACAATTAACACATTTTCTTACTACACATCCTTCTAAAGCGCATCTGACACGCCCCCTCACCCCTTTCGAAAACTTATGTAACAGTCCACTGCCTAAAATTAAAATGGGGAGAGAGTAAGCGCTAAAAAGCTTAAAAGGCTAGTAAAAGGTACATTTTAATACATATAAAAATTTACAAATGGCAATCAGACGCATGGATCCATGTCTGACTTAACAAAAAAAAATATATATATATAATAAACAAATCTAAAAATATCTAAAAATATCCAATGGAGTATAGCATGTGACACTGACTTAGTGAGCCAGTGATGAGGAGTTAGAAGGACATGTACATTCAATAATATAAACAACCTAAGTGAGTGATTGAGTGCACACAATAGCTTTCAACAAAGAAAAATAGCATTCACAAAAAATAGTGTTCACAAAAATTGGCGTACATAAAAAATGTTCAAATGTTCAACCGGTTATATGTAAGTGAATCCAGTAGTGTTTCCTCCAAAGTGACGTGTAGAAATATAACGTGAAGTCAATAATAGTAGAATGTAAACGTTGAGTGGGTCAAATTATTGTGGTTCAGCTGCTAAATTAAAAAATTGTAAATCCGTGAGGTGTATAAAAATAAAAATAAAAATAACTTGTGAAAAAATCCACGTGGAAAACTTGAATTCAAATGATAAACAAAGGTCAAAAATCAAAAGACAAAAATCAAAAGACAAAAATATCAAAAGAGAAAAATAGAAAATCAGTGATAATATTAAAAAGCACTAAAGATCTAGTGAAAACAAATCCTTAAAGGGCCACTGTAAGTAAATATTTTCTATGCCTGTTACTAACTAACTACCCCAAATACGCTTTTTATCAATAGCATTTCATTAACATATCTCTACCGTATATCAGAAATCTTGTCTGCATATTTAATTGTTTTCCAAACCCACTCCGTGGGTATCCTTTGCTCTGTACCAATCCGTTTACAATACCTAGGTTTCAAAATGGCGCTTTAAACACAAAGTTATTGGTTTAAGTATTTTGAACATGCAGTGCTGAAAATAGTGGGCAGGATAACGTGACATCATCGGCGAATAAAAGATATAACTTTTAGAACGTTATGAAACTTCGTTTTGGAGAAAATATAGGTCAGTAGGTTTTAATTAATGTTTATTAACTTTAATATGTTAGTTGTTTAGCTTAAAACTTATAACAGAAAGTAATCCTTTAATTCAGATGTTAAAAATCCTTGGTAAGATCCATAACAAACAAATACATCGATAAAATACCTAACAGGGAACAAAAGAGAAACAAATAGTGCAACACTGTATATGATATATAATATAGGTAATTAAAACCAAGCTCACCAGTATGCCAACGCGTTTCGGCCTAGACTAGGCCTTTCTCAAGACTATAAGTTATTTTTATTTTTATACACCTCACGGATTTACAATTTTTTAATTTAGCAGCTGAACCACAATAATTTGACCCACTCAACGTTTACATTCTACTATTATTGACTTCACGTTATATTTCTACACGTCACTTTGGAGGAAACACTACTGGATTCACTTACATATAACCGGTTGAACATTTGAACATTTTTTATGTACGCTAATTTTTGTGAACACTATTTTTTGTGAATGCTATTTTTCTTTTTTGTGAATGCTATTTTTCTTTGTTGAAAGCTATTGTGTGCACTCAATCACTCACTTAGGTTGTTTATATTATTGAATGTACATGTCCTTCTAACTCCTCATCCCTGGCTCACTAAGTCAGCATCACATGCTATACTCCATTGGATATTTTTAGATATTTTTAGATTTGTTTATTATATATATATATATTTTTTTGTTAAGTCAGACATGGATCCATGCGTCTGATTGCCATTTGTAAATTTTTATATGTATTAAAATGTACCTTTTACTAGCCTTTTAAGCTTTTTAGCGCTTACTCTCTCCCCATTTTAACTTTTGTATTGTTAGCCTACTAGGAGGCTATATAGTTAGTAAGCTTAAGGCCCTGGGTGTAGCGCTCGGTCCACTTCTCCAGTCCACTGCCTAAAAGAGGTATCCTCTCCCTCACACATAAACAGATAGTAGCATCTTACTCTAAAACCCTGCCTTCTTATGTTGCCAGATGGGAGAGGGAGGCTGAAAACACCCTACCTACACAAACATGGCTAGACATATTTTTACATATGAGCAAGTCTTCCTCCTCCATATCGATGTCAGAAATGAATCTGAAACTGATGTGCAGATGGTATTATACCCCTGCATGCCTACACCAACTCTTCCCTAACACTCCAGCAATATGCTGGAGAGGCTGCCAAGGTGTGGGATCTCAGTTCCACATATGGTGGCAATGCCCAATAGCAAAAAAATACTGGGAATCAATCAAAAGAGAAATCAAACAAATATTAAAAAATCTCCTTGTCTTACACTATTTGGACCTTCCTCTTTAATCATTTCCCCAAGATTAAATGTAAGCTTAGACTAGCACTTTTGACATTAATGGTTAACTCCGCTAAAAAACTGATAGCTCTGAGCTGGAAAAAAATAGACCTCCCAACAGTTGCAATCTGGAAAGGGTCAGTCACACATAACCTACAGTTAGAAAAATACCATTACGGACGTACTAACCAACAAGACGATTATTATTCCATATGTTTCTTATCGGAAGAATATTTGAATGCAGGGCTCACAATACCACAGGTGACGCAAGGAAACAGACAGGGTCGGAACAGTACTACTAGTCTATACTAACTTAGATCAAAAGGTCCCTTTGTTTCTCCTACTTCTTAAACTCCAATGAGGAATGATAGATGTCAAGGTATCCACTCTTTGATAATAGCTTGTACACTGGTACTTTAATTACCCCCTAAGGCAATGCCTTAGTCATGTATACCTACAAAACCGATGTATGCTTTTAAACTCTTAAATAAAAACTTTAAAAATATATATATATCAATAAAGAGGTTTTAAAATGGTTAAAGGGATATGGTATATGTCATGTATGTTATGTATATATACCCTGTGTATATATATATATATATATATATATATATATATATATACACAGGGTATATATATATATATATATATATATATATATATATATATATATATATATATATATATACAAAACACGGAAGGGGACTGCACTCTCAGACCGGACCGGGTACACATCCCATGACCCTGCAACATGCCCAGCCCTGGGTGCTATAGCACTCTCAGGAAGCTGTGCTGTCTCCAGGGTCACAGGCAGTTAAGCCCAGACAGGTCTGGGTGCAAGAACCATAGGGGAAATTACAAAACAAATTAATACAACACACAGAGAAAACCCTGCACTCACTTGACCTGTCTGGGGTTAACTGCCTGTGACGTAAGTAATAGTTTTTTTTCACCATACAGTACCACATAGAAGTTAGTGCGGTCATGGAATCAGATGTCCTTAAGGTAAGTGCACCTGAGCCATTTGCTCTCACACTTATTTTTAACTTTCAACTTGTATTTCGCGCACTAATGCAGCCGCAATTATTTTTTACTTTTAACACAGTTAGTGCGCAAGCTAAAGAACAAATAGCAAACCACTGGTAATCTGGCCCAAAATGTTTAATTTCGTGTAGTACAAATATATTTTTATCATCTGTTTTGCCCCCTTATCCTGTAATTTAAATCTAGAAATTAAGACTTTTCTAATTCTGAAAACTAGTAGTGCATATTGCAGACCTCACAAGTCTATCCCTGCTACTTATTCGTCCCTAATTGGCTTCAGCAGAGATGATAAGATTAGAAACTACACAAAACAATAATTTTAGTAACAAACTGACTGTGGCTAGCTCTGTTTATTACAATAACAAGTCTAGATTGGCCCCTCCATATAAGGCAAATGATCGGAGATGGGCTATTGAAAAAACATTTGCAGCAAACAAGGCTATAATGCATTCAAAACTATATCCAGACTCACCCAATGGGGCATATGTATCAAGCTCCGTATGGAGCTTCATGCCCCGTGTTTCTGGCGAGCCTGCAGGCTCGCCAGAAACAGCAGTTATGAAGTAGCGGTCACAAAGACCGCTGCTCCATAACCTGTCCGCCTGCTCTGAGCAGGCGGACAGACTTCGCCACAATACAACCCGATCTAGTACGATCGGGTTGATTGACACCCCCCTGCTGGCGGCCTATCCGCCACGAGTCTGCAGGGGCGGCGTTGCACCAGCAGCTCTTGTGAGCTGCTGATGCAATGCTGAATACGGCGAGCGTACTGCTCGCCGTATTCAGCGAGGTCTGGCGGACCTGATCCGCAGTGTCGGATCAGGTCCGCCAGACCTTCATAACTAGAGGCCAATATATTAGTTTATTGCAAGATGTAAAAAATAAAATATTGTAATGACAAGGTTTTTACTGTTTCTTTAAGTCATAATCATTGCACTATTATATGTTTAGCCGTCTCACAAGCTAGACATGTAGTAGGGAGCCATAATTGCTGTATTTAGCATCATGCCAAGACAATGCTTTTGGCTGATATTACGGCAACAATGTATCCCAGCAGGTTGAGAGTGCTGCTCTGATAGCGGGAAAGTGTCAGTCCTTGGCTCTCTTTATATCAGCCAGAACGCACCATGGCAGACAAATAATCATCAGAAGGCTCAGTCCCACACATTCAGAGCTGTCAAGGTTATTTATTGTACAGATTTGTTCAGGAAATCAAGAATTTCTGTCATTATATAAGGCAGTGATTTTGCTTAAATGGATTATACAGTCTGTGGCTTAATATAGGAAAATATATAACCAGGTCACCTAGTTTATTCCAGTACCAGTGGGTTTAACTCCACAGAGTATGCTGCACAGCTGATATAAAATGATTTAGTTCCATGGGGTTTATAAACACAAATGTTTGAACCCTTACCCAAGAGTGCTCATATTAAGCACACTGAAAGAATACAGGCAGTGAAAAAGGATTATTCTTAAATCAAAATGGACAAGTTATAGAGTCCTAGGACCTAGAGCAATAAGAAAAGACTAGGAAACTGCAGTAATAATCAACAATGAAATGGAGATTTAGTTCAGGTACATGAGGAATATGAAGTAATTAAATAATAATGAGAATGTCATGGAAATAGAATTCTTTCAGGTAGATTACGAGTTTTGCGTTACAGCTTTTAATGCTGAAAAATTAAAATTTTAGCATAATGGCAGTAACGCACTATTACGAGTCGTGTCGGTATAGCTATACAGCAAGCATTTTAGCCTGTAACGCAACGTCCACTCTGCATTAAAAAAAATTACGTTTGAGTGTGGGATTTTCATAGCGCCGGTATTACAGGTTCTGCGTTCAGGCTAAAATTCTTGTGTTACAGCCTATACCGACAAGATCCATACCGCCATCTGGTAGTTATGAGTTTTGTTTAACAAAAATGTTTCACAAAACTCATAACTAAAATGTTATCAAGTACACAAACACCCATAAACTACCTATTAACCCTTAAACCGCCACCTCCTGTATCGCAAACACTATATTAAACTTATTAACCCCTAATCCGCTGCCCACCCACATCGCAACTATTAAATACATTTATTAACCCCTAATCTGCTGCCCCCGACATCACAACACTATAATAAAGCTATTAACCCCTAATCCACAGCTCCCCGATATTGCCAACACTATAATAAAGTTATTAACCATTAAAGCTTTGGCCTCCCACATTGCCGCCACTAAATAAACCTATTAACCCCTAAACCGCACCCCCCAACTTAAAATTACAATATAACTATATTTAAATAAATAAAAACTTACCTGTGAAATAAAAATAAACATTAAATTATAAATTAACCTAACCTTACTATTCTAATAAAATTTAAAAAAACTACCAATTACAAAATCTAAATTACAAATTTGAAAAAACCTAACACTACGAAAAAAAAATAATCTAAAATTGCAAAAATAATAAACACTAAATTACGAAAATAAAAAACTCTAAGCTTACAAAAAACAATAAAATTATCAAAAATAAAAACAATTACACCTAGTCTAATAGCCCTATAAAAATAAAAAGGATCCCCAAAATAAAACAATAAACTACACTAACCCCAGAATATCTACTCACGGTTCTTGAAGACCTGACATCCATCTCCATCCAGGCGGCGAGAAGTCTTCATCCAGACGACATCTTCATCTGTCGTGGGGGCGTCTTCTATCTTTATCCCGGCGAAGACATCCAGCGCAGAGCGTCCTCTTCATACATTTGATCAGCCAATAGGATTTCAGTAGCTCTCGTCCTATTGGCTGATTTGAATTTGAAGATTTTTTGGTGTTAGTTTTGCACCCTGTTTAGCGCAAAACTTGTAATCTAGGTGTTTGTGTTTATCACCCGAAAATATATCGGGTGTAGGAAAATTCTGATTGGCTGATGGAATCAGCCAATCAGATTGAGCTCGCATTCTATTGGCTGTTCCGATCAGCCAATAGAATGCAAGCTCAATCTGATTGGCTGATTGGATCAGCCAATCGGATTGAACTTGAATCTGATTGGCTGATTCCATCAGCCAATCAGAATTTTCCTACCTTAATTCCGATTGGCTGATAGAATCCTATCAGCCAATCGTAATTCGAGGGACGCCATCTTGGATGACGTCCCTTAAAGGAATCGTCATTCGTCGGGAAGTCTTCGGTGAAGATGGGTGTTCCGCATTGGCGGGATGAACTACATGGATCCGGAAGAAAGAAGATTGAAGATGCCGCTTGATAGAAGACTTCAGTCGGATCATGGACCTCTTCAGCTCCCGCTTGGATGAAGACTTCAGCCGGATCATGGACATCTTCAGCCCCCCGCTTGGGCTTGGATCAAGACATCGGAGGCTCTTCTGGATCGATCGGTGAACCTGGCGTGGTGAAGGCAAGGTAGGATGATCTTCAGGGGCTTAGTGTTAGGTTTATTTAAGGGGGGTTTGGGTTAGATTAGGGGTATGTGGGTGGTGGGTTGTAATGTTGGGGGGGGTATTGTATGTTTTTTTTCTACAGGCAAAAGAGCTAAATTCTTTGGGGCATGCCCCGCAAAGGGCCCTTTTCAGGGCTGGTAAGGTAAAAGAGCTTTTCTATTTTAATTTTAGAATAGGGTAGGGCATTTTTTATTTTGGGGGTCTTTGTTATTTTTATTAGGGGGCTTAGAGTAGGTGTAATTAGCTTAAAATTGTTGTAATATTTTTCTAATGTTTGTAAATATTTTTTTATTTTTTGTAACTTAGTTCTCTTTTATTTTTTGTACTTTAGTTAGTTTATTTCATTGTATTTATTTGTAGGTATTGTATTTAATTAATTTATTGATAGTGTAGTGTTAGGTTTTATTGTAGATAATTGTAGGTATTTTATTTAATTAATTTATTGATAGTGTAGTGTTAGGTTTAATTGTAACTTAGGTTAGGATTTATTTTACAGGTAATTTTGTAATTATTTTAACTAGGTAGCTATTAAATAGTTATTAACTATTTAATAGCTATTGTACCTGGTTAAAATAAATACAAAGTTGCCTGTAAAATAAATATTAATCCTAAAATAGCTACAATATAATTATAATTTATATTGTAGCTATATTAGGGTTTATTTTACAGGTAAGTATTTAGCTTTAAATAGGAATAATTTATTTAATAAGAGTTAATTTATTTCATTAGATTTAAATTATATTTAACTTAGGGGGGTGTTAGGGTTAGAATTAGCTTTAGGGGTTAAAAAATTATTATAGTAGCGGGGAGGTCCGGTCGGCAGATTAGGGGTTAATACTTGAAGTTAGGTGTCGGCAATGTTAGGGAGGGAAGATTAGGGATTAACCCCTTAATGACCGGACCATTTTTCAATTTTCTTACCCTTAATGACAATGGCTATTTTTACATTTCTGAAGTGTTTGCGTTTAGCTGTAATTTTCCTCTTACTCGTTTACTGTACCCACACATATTATATACCGTTTTTCTTGCCATTAAATGGACTTTCTAAAGATACCATTATTTTCATCATATCTTATAATTTACTAAAAAAAAATGATAAAATATGAGGAAAAAATGGAAAAAAACACACTTTTTCTAACTTTGACCCCCAAAATCTGTTACACATCTACAATCACCAAAAAACACTGATGCTAAATAGTTTATAAATTTTGTCCTGAGTTTAGAAATACCCAATGTTTGCACGTTCTTTGCTTTTTTTGCAATTTATGGGGCAATAAATACAAGTAGCACTTTACTATTTCCAAACCACTTTTTTTCAAAATTAGCGCTAGTTACTTTGGAACCCTGATATCTGTCAGGAATACCTGAATATCCCTTGACATGTATATATTTTGTTTTAGAAGACATCCCAAAGTATTGATCTAGGCCCCTTTTGGTATATTTCATGCCACCATTTCACCGCCAAATGCGATAAAAAAAAAAAAAAGTTCACTTTTTCACAAATTTTGTCACAAACTTTAGGTTTCCCACTGAAATTATTTATAAACAGCTTCTGCAATTATGGCACAAATGGTTGTAAATTCTTCTCTGGGATCCCCTTTTTCAGAAATAACAGACTTATATGGCTTTGTGGTTGCGTTTTGGTAATTAGAAGGCCGCTAAATGCCGCTGCGCACCACACGTGTTTTATGTCCAGGAGTGAAGGGGTTAATTAGGGAGCTTGTAGGGAGCTTGTAGTGTTAATTTTAGCTTTAGTGTAGTGTAGTAGACAACCCCAAGTATTGATCTAGGCCCATTTTGGTATATTTTATGCCACCATTTCACCGCCAAATGCGAGCAAATAAAAAAAAAACTTTACATTTTTCACAATTTTAGGTTTCTCACTGAAATTATTTACAAACAGCTTGTGTTATTATGGCAGAAATTGTTGTAAAAGCTTCTCTGGGATCCCCTTTGTTCAGAAATAGCAGACTTATATGGCTTTGGCGTTGCTTTTTGGTAATTAGAAGGCCGCTAAATGCTGCTGCGCACCACACGTGAATTATGCCCAGCAGTGAAGGGGTTAAATTAGGTAGCTTGTAAGGAGCTTGCAGGGTTAATTTTAGAGATCAGCCTCCCACCTGACACATCCCACCCCCTGATCCCTCCCAAACAGCTCTCTTCCCTCCCCCACCCCACAATTGTTCCCGCCATCTTAAGTACTGGCAGAAAGTCTGCCAGTACTAAATAAAAGAGTTTTTTTTTTTTTTTAAATAAAAATAATAAAATATTTTAGTTGTGATGAACCCCTTCCTTAGCACCAACCTCCCTGATCCCCCCCTCCAGCTCTCTAACCCTCTCCCCTACCTAATTACCGCCATCTTGGGTACTGGCAGCTGTCTGCCAGTACCCAGTTTGGCCCCACAAACCAAAGTATTTTAATTTTATTTTTAACTTTTATTTTTATTTTTAATTATTTCTGTAGTGTAGCAGCCCCCCCACAATACCCCCACCCAGATCCTTTTATATGAAAAAAAAAAATGTTTAACTTTTTTTCCCCCTTCCTAACTTCAATGGTGTCAGTGTGGCTAATGTGTGCACGTGCACGCGCGTCCACATGCACGCCCTCGTGCACGCGCGCACACGCTCCCTCCTCCCACCCGGTCAAACGGCACCATCGGAACCATCGCTACCAGTGCAGAGAGGGCCACAGAGTGGCTCTCTCTGCATCGGAAGCTTGTAAAGGGGTATTGCAGGATGCCTCCATATCGAGGCATCACTGCAATACCCTCAGAGCTGCTGGAAGTGGTTGTGATCACTTCCAGCACTTTGTTAGACAACTGACGTACCAGGTACGTCTATTGTCATTAACTGTTTGTTAATGCATGACGTACCTGGTACGTCAGTTGTCATTAAGGGGTTAATACTATTTATTATAGGGTTACTGAGGTGGGAGTGAGGCGGATTAGGGGTTAATACATTTATTATAGTAGCGGTGAGGTCCAGTCGGCAGATTAGGGGTTAGTAATTGTAGGTAGGTGGAGGCGACGTTGGGGGGGGCAGATTAGGGGGTAATAAATATTATGTAGGAGTCGGTGATGTTAGGGGCAGCAGATTAGGGGTACATAGGGATAACGTAGGTGGCAGCGTTGTGCGGTCGGCAGATTAGGGGTTAAAAAATTTTAATAGAGTGGCGGCGATGTGGGGGGACCTCGGTTTAGGGGTACATAGGTAGTTTATGGGTGTTAGTGTACTTTAGAGCACAGTAGTTAAGAGCTTTATGAACCAGCGTTAGCCCAGAAAGCTCTTAACTCCTGGCTTTTTTCTGCGGCTGGAGTTTTGTCGTTAGATTTCTAACGCTCACTTCAGCCACGACTCTAAATACCAGCGTTAGAAAGATCCCATTGAAAAGATAGGATACACAATTGGCGGTATGGAAAAGTCGTGGCTGGAAAGTGAGCGTTAGACCCTTTCCTGACTGACTCCAAATACCAGCGGGCGGTAAAAACCAGCGTTAGGAGCCTCTAACGCTGGTTTTGACGGCTACCGCCAAACTCTAAATCTAGGCGATAGTTTGCTATTTTTTATAATTTAGTGTTTGTTATTTTTTGTAATTTAGTATTTTTTATTTTTTGTAATTATAGATTTAATTTTTTTTAGTAGTGTTAGGTTTTTTAATGTGCAATTTAATTTATTTAATTGATAGTTATTTTAATTTTAGTATAATAGTATTGTTAGTTTAATATATAGTTTAAACTTAGTTTTTTTTTAATTACCCAGGTAAGTTTTTATTTATTTTAAGATAGGGATCTGTCGGCAGGGGCTGTCGGTTTAGGGGTTAATATGTTTATTTAGTGGCAGTGATGTGGGAGGCCAGAGGTTTAGGGGTTAATGACTTTATTTAGTGGTGGCAATGTCAGGTAGTGGAATAGGGGTTAATATCTTTATTATAGTGTGGGTGATGTTGGGGTGCGGGGGAATAGGGGTTAATAACTTTATTATAGTTTAGAAAAAAGAACCCTATTGGAGAAATAGGGAACAAAAGAATGTTCTTTTGACACTAGAAAGTAGTAGGAATTTAAAATATAACTTTTACTCGTAATGCAAATAAAATGACAGCTACAATAATTGAGTAAGATTAAACTACTGTGGCTTGCCAGAAAAATAAATAAAAACACAACTCCGGTGTGAAAGTCTTGCTACAATGTATAGGTTCAACACTATCAAATAGTAACAAGTTACAAATTACAATGTAGCTTGTCCCTAAGTGGGTGCAAAGGGATACAATCATGGGGTAAGTCAGATGAGATTACATATATTATTTAAGGAAAAACTCTATCTGGAGAAAGCCCAATGTCCCCTATATTGGGGTAGAGTGAAATATTCTGTTATTATTAACAATCCATTCCCATCCTTCCCACCATTTCCCTTTGAGTACAAATGAATTTGATTTTAAGTTGAATCATAAGTTACATTTTCATAGTCTTAGACAACAGAGTGCTAGTTTAAAATAAGAAAAAAGCCCCTGACGCGGTCGCATTTTACTTTACGCTTCCTCTGAGGGGATGTCAATCAACCCAATCATATTTGATCGGGTTGATTTCTGGTGATGTCTGTCTGCTCCTTCATAACTTGTGTAACACAGGGCATCAAGTTCCAATATGCCCCTTAATGTGAGCAGCTTAATGTAAAAATAGCTTAATGTACCAATTCACATAAACATAAATCGAGTGCATTGAAACTTGGCACAAACTCAGTTTTTCACTTTCCAAACCTATCCTAGAAGTTCCATGGATTTTGGTTTCCCACAAGGCAAATGAGTGACATTAAGCTTGTTTTTTGGGGAGCTTAATGTGGCTTAACGTACAAAATTGAACTTAGATGTTAACCAATTTCCCCCAAACTTCCCACAATACATTAATCTATCTATTTACACATATTCTGAAAAGTTTAGGACATTTGATAAAACATAACAAAAGTTATTCACATTTAACTAATTTTTACAATTCTAAAACATTTCATGTGAATGGCTTAACGTAAAAAGAGCTTAATGTACCAAAATTCGCCTAAACATCAATCAATTGCCTCGAAACTTGGCACAAACTCAGTTTTTCACTTTCCAAGCCTGTCCTAGAAGTTTCATGGATTTTGGTTTCCCACAAGGCAAATGAGTGACATTAAGCTTGTTTTTTTGGGAACTTAATGTGGCTTAACGTACAAAAAAGAACATAGATTTCAACCAATTTCCCCCAAACTTCCCACAATACAATAATTTATCTATTCAAACATATTCTGAAAATGTCAGGACATTTGGTAAAACATATCAAAATGTATTCACATTTAACTATTTTTTTAAAATCCTAAAACATTTAGGGGCTGAATTATCATTGCGCGAGCGGACATGATCCGATATAGTGAATCATGCCCGCTGCACATCAATAAATGCCTACAGCATACGCTCTCAGCAAATATCATTGCACCAGCAGTTCTTGTGAACTGCTGATGCAATGCTGCCCCCTGCAGATTTGCGTAGCAGGGGGTGTCAATCAACCCAATCGTATTCAATCGGGTTGATTTCTGTCGATGTCTGTCCGCCACCTCAGAGCAGGCGGACAGGTTATGGAGCAGCGATCTTTAGACCGCTGCTTCATAACTTGCGTTTATGGTGAGCCTGAACGCTCACCAGAAACACAGGGCATCTAGCTTAATGTAAAAAGAGCTTAATGTACCAAAATGTGCTTAAACATCAATCAATTGCCTTGAAACTTGGCACAACTTCAGTTTTTCACTATCCAAGCCTATCCTAGAAGTTTCATGGATTTTGGTTTGCCACAAAGCAAATGAGTGACATTAAGATTGTTTTTTTGGGGAGTTTAATGGGGCTACAAGAAAGAACTTAGATGTTAAACAATTTCCCCCAAACTTCACACAATACATTAAGCTATTCACACATATTCTGAAAATATAAAACATACCAAAAGTTATTCACATTTAACTATTTTTTACAATCCTAAAACATTTAATGTGAGCAGCTTAATGAGCCTAAACATCAATAAATTGTCTTGAAACTTGGCACAAGCTCAGTGTTTCACTTTCCAAACCTATCCCAGAAGTTTCATGGATTTTAGCTCCCACACGGCTTGTTTTTTGGGGAGCTTAATGTAGCTTAACTTAGAAAAATTAACTTAGATGTTAACTAATTTTCCCACAATACATTAATCTATCTATTCAAACATATTCTGAAAATTTCAAGACATTTGGTGAAACATACAAAAAGTTATTCACATTTATCTATTTTTTATAGTTTTAAAACATTTAGGGGCATATTTATCAAGCTCCGTATAGGTCTAAAGACTGCTGCTCCATAACTTGTCCGCCAGAAATAAACACGATCAACTACGATCGGGTTGATTGACACCCCCTGCTAGCGGCCGATTGGCTACAAATCTGCTGGAGCGGCATTGCACCAGCAGTTCACAAGAACTGCTGGTGCAATAATAAATACGCAGTCGGCATTTATCGATGTGCAGCAGACATGATACGGTACTTTGAATCATGTCCGCTCGCACAATATTAAATATGCCCCTTAATGTGAGCAGCTTAATGTAAAAAGAGCTTAATGTACCAAAATGTGCTTAAACATCAATCAATTGCCTTGAAACTTGGCACAACTTCAGTTTTTCACTATCCAAGCCTATCCTAGAAGTTTCATGGATTTTGGTTTCCCACAAAGCAAATGAGTGACATTAAGCTTGTTTTTTTAGGAACTTAATGTGGTTTAACGTCCAAAAAAGAACTTAGATGTTAACCAATTTCCCCCAAACTTCACACAATACAATAATCTATATATTCACACATATTTTGAAAATTTCAGGATGTTTGGCAAATCATACCAAAAGCGTATATTTTCTATTAGTCGAGCGGACGTGATACGCAACACAGTGACATAATTTATCATTGCACAAGCATTTATTGTGAAATTCTTGTGCAATGCCACCCCTGCTCGTTGGCGGCCAATCAGCTGCTAGCAGGGGCTGTCAATTATCCGCTTATGGCCATTTCATTGTTAAAACCTGAACGCAAAACTTGAAATATAGGTGACAGAGAATTAACGAAAACTCAAGTAGTTCATGTCAGTGAGTGTGCAACCCAAACGGGCACACACGTGAGGGCACACATCATTGCGAGTGGTTGCATTTTTCGCCATTTTTTTTTTTTTTTTAAAAATACACATGAGTGAAGCCGCGGGCAACAGCTAGTGTTTAATATGCTTTGATGTGTTTTGAATAGAAATACTTGAGATCTTCATTTAGAAAAAAAAATCTTTTTATTTTTAAATAAATATTTCTCTCTCTCTCCCTCTCTTATATATACAGTATATATATATATCTGTATATATTCAAATAGATATACTGTATATATATATATATATATATATATATATATATATATATATATATATATATATAGTAACATAGTAGATGCGGTTAAAAAAAGACCGAAGTCCTTGGGCAAAGACATCCATCAAGTATCTGGGTATTTTCCTTTCACGAAATGTGCATAATCTATACAAAGAAAATTACACAGGTATATTTAAACAGGTAAAAGCTTTGTTGACCAACTGGGCCAAATACAAACTCTCATTATATGGAAGGATTATGTCCATCAAAATGACGATACTGCCCAAGATCCTCTATCTATTTCGCTCTCTCCCAATAAATGTACCGATTTCAGAACTACAAATAATGAAAAAGGAAATTCTTAAATTTATATGGCAAGGGAAAAGGGCAAGAATTAATAAGGACACGTTGACCAGACATAAATCAGGGGGGGGGGGGGACTTCCAGACTTAATATCTTATTATTATGCAGCTAGAATGGCCCAAACCATCCAATGGCATAGAACGACTAAGACTCCACAATGGGTTCAGTTAGAATCTGATATCATGGAAATAGGCAGATTAGATAGATTACTATGGGCAGACAAACAAGACAGACCTCAAATCCTACGACAGTATGTAGCAATACACCACACCATTATTCTATGGGACAAACTGAACAGAACCTTTTCAATTATCAATAACCGCTCTCAAGCGACACCCTTGATACCCATCAAGTTCATAACAAATTCACAAATGCAGGGAAAATGGGAAAATAAAGGCCTATATCGCATAGCAGATACACTTATCAATGGTAGGATACTGTCTTTTAAACAATATGAAGAACTGGGGGAACCTGATAGAAATCTCTGGTTTCACTACCTACAACTCAAATCCAGTGTACAAGAGATATTAGGAAACACAAAGAAAGAACATAACACTATATACGAGTCACTGTGCTTAACTAAAGAATATAAGAGGGGTATGGTTACCTTACTATATCCACTTTTCAACATCAAAGAGAAGGATAAAAAAAACAATAGCATGATAAAATGGGAACAGGACTTAGGTAGATCTTGGTCAGTTGAAACCTGGGCAGAGAATATCCAGAGAGGTCTTAAATTCTCCCCTAATGCTACATTAAAAGAAAATTACCTCAAGGTAATACATAGGTGGTACATTTATCCCAATAGGTGGGCTAAAGCTGAGGACCGTGAACACCGTAAATGCTACAGAGGGTGCGACGAAGCAGGGACATATCTACATATGTGGTGGAATTGTAGTAAGGTTAGGAGAGTATGGGATCGCACCTCACACTATTTAAGCTTAATACTTGAAACTGATATAGCCCTTTCTCCAGAGCAGGCCCTTCTACATTTTCCATTAGAAGGGCATCTAAAGAGGCACTCCAAGTTAGTTAACATGATATGTACTGTTACACGTATGTGCATAGCGAAGCTCTGGAAGATAGATGTTCCTACCTTTGAGTATATTGAAAAGAGAATAGAATACCACTATAATATGTCAAATGCCACGGCAGAACTCCTAAATACTAGGGACCGCTTCATTGAAATGTGGGAACCATATATTATGTATGTGGAAGGGACTAGAAGGGTAAGAAGGATTGACATGTAAAAAATCAACGTTGAAGGTGATAATATATAAGAGTGTTTCTTTCTGTTGTGGATAAGATATTATGTTTATTACGATGACAAAGTTATTCGGAGTAAAATACCGACAAATATATGATGAATGTGACTCTTGAACAGACTGAACCTGTAATGTTACTTGTTTGAAGTTTATTTGTAAAATGATATTTTGATTTGAAAATTAATAAAAATATTTAAACAAAAAAAAAAAAGACCGAAGTCCATCGGGTTCAACCTATACAAATCTAAAAAAAAATTCAAAAAGCTCCAGTTAAGCTTAAATAATCCTACTAAAAAGTGACCCATTTAATAGACATGTGCATGGCGAAAAAATTTGTTTCGGTTCGTTTCGGATCGATTAGAATTCGGAAAATTTCGAATCGATTCGTTTTGGATTCATTTCAGATTCATTCGGATTAGAAGAAATTTGTCTGGATTCAGTTTGATTCGGTTCAATTCGGTTCGATTCGGTGTGGAAATTCGGCAATTCGGTAAGTGTTAGGTGGGATTAGACTAGTATTATACTGTATTAGGTGTTAACCTAACATACTGTATAATACTAGTGTAATCCCAATGGCCATCCGAATTTACAAATTGATTCGATTCGATTCGGTTCGGAAAATTTGGCAACATTTGAATTCGGAAATTCGGTTCGATCCGAATCGCCGAATTTTCCGAATTTCCGAATCGAACCAAACCGAATTGCACATGTCTACCATTTAATACCAGCAATCATATCCATGAATTTTGTTTCTAGACAGAAATGTATTTAAACAATTTTTTAATGTGTCTAGGGTATTGGCATTCACTACCTCCTTTGGTAATGAGTTCCACAATTGTATTGCTCTTACAGTGAAAAATGTTTTACGTTGCAGGAGATTAAATCTCTTTTCCTCCAGCTTTAAATTGTGACCTCTTGTCACAAACAATTTCCTTGGAATAAACAGAGCTTCTGCCATCTCTGTATATGGGCCTTGAATATATTTATATAAAGTAATCATGTCACCTCTCAAGCGCCTTTTTTCTAAAGAAAACAGACTCAGTTTGGGTAGCCTATCCTCATAGCTTAAATTCTCTATTCCCCTTTTTAGCTTTGTGGCACTTCTCTGAACTTTTTCTAGTTCTGCAATATCTTTTTTTGCAATCGGTCCCCAGAACTGAATATTTTAAAATAAAAAGAACATTTTCTTCTATGTGAAGAACAATGGAATGTAAAGTGTTCCTATGCACCTTCGACTTTAGCACAGTTGATCTAGAGCAGTGTTAGGATAGTTTGTGAGCAAGTATTTCTTCAGCACGCCTCATAGAAGTCTATAGGAAGAAAAGCACAGTCAGGATTTCCAAAGTCCTGAAGTGAGCGCGCCTAAGTGTGTCACTCTTGTGCATACTTTTAACTTTCAACTTCTAATACACATGCTAATGCGGCTACATTGATTTTTTACTTTGAGCGCAGTAAATTTTGTAATCTAGCCTTTACTTTGTATGCAGATAGCTAGCAAAGTAGTGCTTACTTACTAATATATACTATGCATACATTAAAACAATTACCATAGTATACTTTATTTAAATACACCTTAATTTAAATCAGAACAAAGAACAAAATCCCAAAGCGCCACCCTAGGTGTATCACAATAATAGTGGTGAAAAATGTGTTTTTATAAACAACTAGGTAAGGTACACGGTTATCTCAAACACAGCAAAAAACTAGAGGAATTTCTAGCTAATAAGCTTCTCACACTATACCTCTATAATAATGCATATATATGTGTTGATAAATAAATAAATAAATAAATAAATAAATGCACTCTTACCAAAATATTGCTTCACAGTCTAAGTAAATCACTGTAGTCCATTTGTAAATAAACAGTCTCAATCCACACTCAATCCATCCACTGGTGTGAATTCTGTGGTAATAAAGGATGTGACAAGTCCCTGTGAAAAACAAGAGAACAGGAGCTCAACTCCGTGCACCAAACAGTACACGGATGATCTAAGTGTAGATTAAAAAACAATTTATTTATAACATAAAAAGTACACGCATCCAAACATCAGCGTATACACTCACATCGGTATCCTCAAACATATGAGGTATGTATATGCATATAGTAGTGGTTCATGGGATGGGAGTGTCACTCCACCGGCCTTAATTTAAATGTAGACGTAGTCATATGTTTGCTTGAATAAAATACCATTTAGGAAAGTGATTCTAGGACATTGTAGTATATATAACGCTAAAGTGGTATTCCTCAATGTATATCTCACCTAATATCAAGAGTGTTAAACGAAAGTTGATGTAGGATTTTTTGAAGCAATAGTTTTACCTTTTTACTCCTGCTGATTATCATAAACTATGTCATTCTATGTGTTTGTGTTTTCTGTGTGTGAAATAGTCTACAATTTTGTTCCTAATTTCAAAGATTCTATTTTAGTAAATCAGACTGATGTTGTCTCTGATGATGCCTCTAATTGTTCCAGTTCAGCTAGAAATAAGGCAGTGCACTTCACCTTATCTAAGGTAAAACATTTTCATATTTTGTTGTCATTTACTGTCTATTGTTTCCCTGAACACTGACAAAAAGTGTGAAAATGTTCTTCTGGGTACATTACCATTATTTAATGGTGTAGGATGAAGGAGGTAAATATGTTGTGAAAGTTATCTGGATTACGAGTCTTGCGTTAGCCTTAAAAAGCAACACCCCTAACTTAAATATAATTTTAAATAATCTAAATAAAATTACTACAATTAAATAAATGAATCCTATTAAAAACTAAATACTTACCTATAAAATAAACCCTAAGCTAGCTACAATATACAGTGGGGGAAAAAGTATTTAGTCAGCCACCAATTGTGCAAGTTCTCCCACTTAAGAAGATGAGAGAGGCCTGTAATTTTCATCATAGGTATACCTCAACTTTGAGAGACAAAATGTGGAAACAAATCCAGACAATCACATTGTCTGATTTGGAAAGAATTTATTTGCAAATTATGGTGGAAAATAAGTATTTGGTCACCTACAAACAAGCAAGATTTCTGGCTCTCACAGACCTGTATCTTCTTCTTTAAGAGGCTCCTCTGTCCTCCACTCATTACCTGTATTAATGGCACCTTTTTGAACTTGTTATCAGTATAAAAGACACCTGTCCACAACCTCAAGCAGTCACACTCCAAACTCCACTATGGTGAAGACCAAAGAGCTGTCGAAGGACACCAGAAACAAAATTGTAGACCTGCACCAGGCTGGGAAGACTGAATCTGCAATAGGCAAGCAGCTTGGTGTGAAGAAATCAACTGTGGGAGCAATAATTAGAAAATGGAAGACATACAAGACCACTGATAATCTCCCTCGATCTGGGGCTCCACGCAAGATCTCACGATGTGGGGTCAAAATGATCACATGAACGGTGAGCAAACATCCCAGAACCACACGAGGGGCCTAGTGAATGACCTGCAGAGAGCTGGACCAACGTAACAGAGGCTACCATCAGTAACACACTACGCTGCCAGGGACTCAGATCCTGCAGTGCCAGACGTGTCCCCCTGCTTAAGCCAGTACATGTCCGGGCCCATCTGAAGTATGCTAGAGAGCATTTGGATGATCCAGAAGCAGATTGGGAATATGTCATATCGTCAAATGAAACCAAAGTAGAACTGTTTGGTAGAAATACAACTTGTCGTGTTTGGAGGAGAGTGAGAACCATACCTACTGTGAAGCATGGGGGTGGCAACATCATGCTTTGGGGCTGTTTCTCTGCAAAGGGAACAGGACGACTGATCCGTGTATATGAAAGAATGAATGGGGCCATGTATCGTGAGATTTTGAGTGCAAACCTCCTTCCATCAGCAAGGGCATTGAAGATGAAATGTGGCTGGGTCTTTCAGCATGACAATAATCCCAAACACACCACCCGGGCAACGAAGGAGTGGCTTCGTAAGAAGCATTTCAAGGTCCTGGAGTGGCCTAGGCAGTCTCCAGATCTCAACCCCATAGAAAACCTTTGGAGGGAGTTGAAAGTCTGTGTTGCCCAGCTACAGCCCCAAAACATCACTGCTCTAGAGGAGATCTGTATGCAGGAATGGGCCAACATACCAGCAGCAGTGTGTGACAACCTTGTGAAGACTTACAGAAAACGTTTGACCTCTGTCATTGCCAACAAAGGATATATAACAAAGTATTTAGATTAACTTTTGATATTGACCAAATACTTATTTTCCACCATAATTTGCAAATAAATTCTTTCCAATTCAGACAATGTGATTGTCTGGATTTGTTTCCACATTTTGTCTCTCATAGTTGAGGTATAGCTATGATGAAAATGACAGGCCTCTCTCATCTTCTTAAGTGGGAGAACTTGCACAATTGGTGGCTGACTAAATACTTCCCCCCCCCCCCCCCCCACTGTAACTAATAGTTACATTGTAGCTAGCTTAGGGTTAATATTTATTTTACAGGCAACTTTGTATTTATTTTAACTAGGTACAATAGTTATTAAATAGTTATTAACTATTTAATAACTTCCTAGTTAAAATAAATACAAATATACCTGTAAAATAAATCCTAACCTAAGTTACAATAACACCTAACACTACACTATAATTAAATAAATTACCTAAACTACCTACAATTAATTACAATTAAATAAAATAAACTAAAGTATAAAAAAAAAACACACTAAATTACAGGAAATAAAAAAAGCATTACAAGAATTTTTAACTAATTACACCTAATCTAATCCTAATAAAATAAAAAAGCCCCCTACCCTATACTTCTGCCGCTTGGAGGACCTCTTCTGCCCGGATCGGATGAAGACTTCTGCCCCTCTGGAGGTCCACTTGTGCCCAGCTGGGTGAAGACGGTTCATGGCAGGGTGATCTTCAAGGGGTTAGTGTTAGGTTTTTTTAAGGGGGGATTGGGTGGGTTTTAGAGTAGGGTTGGGTGTGTGGGTGGTGGGTTGTAATGTTGGGGGGGTATTGTCTTTTTTTCAGGTAAAAGAGCTGATTACTTTGGGGCAATGCCCCGCAAAAGGCCCTTTTAAGGGCTATTTGTAATTTAGTATAGGGTAGGGAATTTTATTATTTTGGGGGGCTTTTTTATTTTATTAGGATTAGATTAGGTGTAATTAGTTTAAAATTCTTGTAATTCTTTTTTTATTTTCTGTAATTTAGTGTTTTTTTTCGTACTTTAGTTTATTTAATTTAATTGTATTTAATTGTAGGTAGTTTAGATAATTTATTTAATGATAGTGTAGTGTTAGGTGTAATTGTAACTTAGGTTAGGATTTATTTTACAGGTATAGTTGTATTTATTTTAACTAGGAAGTTATTAAATAGTTAATAACTATTTAATAACTATTGTACCTAGTTAAAATAAATACAAAGTTGCCTGTAAAATAAATATTAACCCTAAGCTATCTACAATGTAACTATTAGTTATATTGTAGCTAGCTTAGGGTTTATTTTATCGGTAAGTATTTAGTTTTAAATAGGATTAATTTGTTTAATTATGGTAAATTTATTTAGTTTAATTTAAATTATATTTAAGTTACGGGGGTGTTAGGATTAGGGTTAGACTTAGGTTTAGGGGTTAATAAATTTATAATAGTGGCAGCGACGTTGACGGCGGCAGATTAGGGGTTAATACATTTAATATTGTTGCGGCAACGTTGGGGGGGCAGATTAGGGGTTAATAAATATAATGTAGGTGTCGGCGATGTTGGGGGCAGTAGATTAGGGGTTCATAAGTATAATGTAGGTGGCGGCGGTGTCCAGAGCGGCAGATTAGGGGTTAATATTATAATGTAGGTGTCAGCGATAGCAGGGGCGGCAGATTAGGGGTTAATAAGTGTAATATTAGGGGTGTTTAGACTCAGGGTTCATGTTAGGGTGTTAGGTGTAGACATAACTTTTATTTCCCCATAGGAAACAATGGGGCTGAGTTAGGAGCTGAACGTTGCTTTTTTGCAGATGTTAGGTATTTTTTCAGCCAGCTCAGCCCCATTGTTTCCTATGGGGAAATCATGCACGAGCAATTAAATGGGCTGTTGAAACTCTCAAATATTATTTGTTGGGCAGAAAATTTAGGCTAGTTACTGATCATGCACCTCTCAAATGGATGAGTCAAAATAAGGATAATAATAGTAGAGTTGCATGCTGGTTCCTTAGTTTGCAGCCCTATAACTTCTCAGTAGAACACAGGGCAGGTTGTAAACAGGGAAATGCTGATGGCCTTTCACGTATGCATACGCTTTTGGCCATGGTCGCTCACCCCACTAGGTCTGAGCTGGGGGGGAGGATGTGTGACAGAACCCAAAGCATAGTATTGGAAGGTGTCTATATTGACCCAAAAGTGCTGCAGTGCAGGGTATGGCTTAACAACCCCAGGGAGAATAGTTGTGTTTGTTTACCACATAAAGAAAATATGTGATTTATTTCTAGGTCCCTGGGGTGGAGCATTTGTAGAGTAGGGCGGGCCAGTGCTCCACCCCGCAGTTTGCAGGCAGCACATCATGTGAGAAAGTCCAGTCCAGGAATTCCATCTCACCCAGCTAGCTATTCACCTGCATGTGGCAATTGACAGCAGGTGCTAATAAAAATCCCCAGTCGGGGGGGCGGAGCCAACTATTGAAGCAGCTAGACGTGTTTTTCTGAAGCTCCGGGCTCTTAGACTTAATTAACGGATTGAATCCACATACAAAGAGCCCAAACTTTCTCTGTGACATCCTAGATAGCCTGTATTTCCCATCCTCTACTCAAAGAAATAGAAGATTTACTATCTAGCGAGTTTAACGCGGACAATTACTTTATAGCTGCGCCACGTGGAGATACCAGACAGCACCTACATATAATTGGCGCTGTTGCAATGGAGGTCCTAGAGATTTGGGAACAACGGACCCAACAACTCCTAGAGCAGCACTTTCAGAGCTTAAAAGAAGATCTAATGTTGCTACTACTACCCCTTGCACCGCAGCTGAGCCATGAGGCTAAGAGCACAAACCTTATGCACTGCGGCGGGGGCTACGCTACACTTGCAGACAACATTCAATACTGCTCAGAGATCCCTTCTAGTGACCTCCCGCTGGGCACTGCGTTATGCAAGTCAGGTCAGACATCGGACCCTTTCCTTCCGCTACTTATACACGCAGAGCCAGTACCTGGGGAGATATTGTGTTCTGGAGCTGTTCGCAAACACGTCTGTGTGTCTTCTTTGGACCTCCCTGCTCACCGTGTTCTTCCAGCCCAACGCCAAACGGCCAACCCGGAAATCGTCTAGGTTAGACTTAAATCTGGTGATCGGCTATCTGTTAGTTGGATTACCTATGTTATATCAATACTCGATATGTGTTTTGGGACTTTGGACTCCGATTTCTGTGGTCTTGTGACTGTGCCATGTTTGGGAATTTCTGGTATTCTGGACCAGGGCTGACTGCCTGAGCGCTAGGATCCAATGGTTTGATTTATGTGCACTGTTTAGCGCTAGTTTTGTCTCATAGGTTACAATGAGTTAAGTATCAATACTATACCCACAATATTTAGCTACATAACTCATCTTGTTAAGTTTAGATCTTATATATTTTAGCTTAGTGCTGTAATATTTTAAAAATGTCCTCTTATATTTAAGTTTAGCATTCTGTACTGAAATAAATAATACCGCAACTATTAGCTGCATATCTCTACAAGGATAGATATAACCCCACAGAGATAAAGATATTTAATCTCCCTTATGTAGTTGTTTGACCTGCCAGTAATTTTGAATCCCATATCCACTCACATGCATCAACTATTCATATACTGCTCACATAATAGTAAATGATGTTTATCAGGTTGTTATTGGACATAAAAGTATACATGGACTCCTGCATACAGAAGCCGGCTCATATATGTTACCGGTACTAGATCTAGCTATTTCTCTAATACAGCTGAGTATATGTACCTCTCCATGACCAATGCTCCTAAAGAAGGTCTAGAATCTAATTGCAAGCATTTAGGGTATGAGTAAAGACAGCCCCCCTCTTCGTGACTCTATCTAGTTTCTATCACTTCAGACACAAGCATCTATTTGATATGTCTTTCCCCTACGCCTTACTCTTTAACACCAACTTATAAATTCCAGATTCAATTTAGCCCAAGCCCAGTATGCAGGTTATCTGATCATCCTAACATATATATTTTACGGCCTGATGGGTTTGGTTACCTAGGTTATTATATACTTGGTAAAATGACTGTTCTCCTAGGACTCTCTATATAATAGGCATAATCTGTATTCTTAGGCAATTGGTTCCAGAACTAGCTATACTAATCACTTTAAAAATACCGAGCCTATTGAATTGTCTATTTTAAACGCAGATGATTTCACTTAATTACACATATTTTATTACTCTCTCTCCAGGAACTTATTTGACATAATTTCATATACAGTGCAACCAAATATATGTCTATATGTGAGCATGTGGGTATGTGCATTGTGTGTGCGTGTATATCTCTATTTTTGTAAATATGTGCCTATGTATGTACGTGCACACACTCACCAGTGTTTATGCTGTGACCTTATGAGGAGGGGTACCTATGAGCAGCTTTATCTTATGGTATTAACACGTCTCATAAGCAAGGTTACTTTTATCTATTGAGGCATTTAGACATGAAAGACCTGTGTAAAAATAAACATTAACCTGTCATTTGTACACAGCTCTGTCTCTTTCAGTCTCCATAGGGTTAGATAGTCATCCCCCCATATCTATAGGAATATGAGCTCTGATATGCTTATAGACACGTGATAATCCACTGTGATAGCAGTATATTGTATTATATTTATTCAAGACTTCTGACTAAGTTGCTACACATCATTTAGAGCATCACACACAATATCTAATGGAAGCTAAAACCCTGCTGTATTTGGAGCTCTCTGAGTGTATCATGGGCCATAGGCAAGTCTTACATTGTTAATATTATACCTTGAATAGGCTATATGTCTCCCTATTAGTTATCTAAACAGTAAGTTGTTTCTTTGGAGCCCACCGCTGTAACTATATAACATGACCTCTATTTACCCTCTCCACATTATTATTTTGGCACCCTAAATGGCTCCACCCCTTACCCCCTCCCCTATTTCACTTAGAGCGGCTTTGGCCCGCTGGACTCCCGTTCCCCTACTTTCACTAATCTGGTCCAAGAGTGACCAACTATAAACCAATCCACACTTGCCCCGATTTTACTAGAATCAATAACTACATGAATGTTTTCCATAGCAACGTGGGGATCACATTACCTACATATATAATATAAAAATGAGGTTCCATTATATTTTACTGAAATACCGCTTTCATCTTGCAATTTCACATTTATTATCTGTTACCTATTGTAAGTCTAGTCATTTATTTATTTACTGTATGAACACTAGTTATGGCTGTACATTTTATAGCTATTATGTATAAGTTCTTCCACTGACGTACAGACTATATTTCTAGAATTACAATGTTTTTACTTCTTTGCTAAGTATTCATAGTACTATTGTATGTCTCAATGCTATGTTATCATTGTCATTAGATGAATATTTCATGTTATATTTCTCACAACCTCAATAAAAATATATTTAAAAAAAAAAAAAATATCCCCAATCAGGGAGTCAGTCAGAATGCCAGCGGAAACTGCGACACTCTCCTGAGAGACTGAGAGGAATTATCTCTAAAGGAAAAACAAAGTTTGAAAGGTCTGTGCATTTTTGTTTTTGTGAAAAGCCACATTAGTGCAGATAGTTGTACTTGTTAGTAAGTGCTCAGTGAAGCAAGCCGCTTTTGTTTTGTTTATGTTTATTTTGCCTGTTTTTGCCAGACCTGTCAATAAACTGACTATATTTTTATTTTGTGTGGTGTTTGAAGACTGTGTGATTGCAAGATCCCAGGTCACAATACATATACATGTTTAGACATGTATATGTGTGTATCTCTATGTGAAAGCCCTTTGCATGCCTTTTTTTTCTAACACTTAAGACCTCATATCTTTGAGCCCTTATAACTTTTTTTATGCAATTTAGTTAAAAAAAAAAATCTAGATTGAGTTATTATGAGTGTAACTGTACTTATAAATGTATTTTTTATATTTTTTGTGACACTTTTTATTTGAGCATAACAGTCAACCAGAGCTCTGAGGTCGCGCTATCCTGACGTGTATTAAATTCCATTGCACTCAAGCGGTCGCATTTACTTTCAACTTGTAATACATTAATTAAATTCAGGATATACATGACACCTTCTCTTATCCTCACACTTGATTACTTCCTATGGTCACTCAAAGGGCAGGCCCCAGGGGTTGGTACCCCTCTGGTTCTGTTCAAACGACAGGCCTGCCTTAAAGTTATAACCCATTATGGAACAATTTATACAGATTTTGATACTTTACAAAACATTACAGACTGAATTTGAAATCCATTGCAGTATATTTTGGGCCAGATTATAAGTGGGGCACAAAATATTGCTTCCGCGAAAACAATATTTGCGCTCCACTTTGTAATACCAGTGCACGCAAATGTGTACGAGAGCGTGCTTCCAGAGGCTCCAATGGGAGCTTCATATATGAACACATAAATATATATGTATATAAGCATATACATATATATTTACAGGGAGCACACAGTTCCAATAGACCGCAATGTAAAGGCACTTTCCAGTGCTGTTTTTTTTCTAGCACCCCACACCCGCCAACTTTTAACCCCTTAAAACTGCCTCATGCACATATAAATTGAAGAAAATGCTCCTTTTTTATTTTAAAGGGCACAATATGGGTGAATTTGCCCATTTGCGGGCGTGCGATAAATTAGCGCTCCACTTGTAGTCTAGCCCATTATATTCAATTATAAGCATTCTGGCTCTCATATTCACTAGAAAATAATTTTCCTTTAAAAGTTTTATGCTTAAGGTGCATTTAACATGCTGCTTATACTATAGTACCCACAATCCTACATTTTACAGCCTTACTTACAATAGTTATGGCTTCCCTTTCTGAATCTGCAACATTACTATTTTGTCTCCAGTTCTTTAAGGATAATTTTAAGATAGTGGCTGCTGTTCAAGATCACTAGAGCCAGTACACATTTGAACCATGCTGGTTCAAGCAATACAGCTGACATACTGGCAATGTAAATTGTGTTCTACTAAATTTCAGTGACTATGTACTAACACCTGCTTACATAAACAAACATAATTTTTTAGGTCATGACCCCATTACAGTCTTAGATGAATAGCTAGTTATTGGAGAATAGCTGAAAATGATTCACAATTTGTCTCTTTCTGTTTCATTTGCATCTGAATGAGTGTACGGACCTTGAAATGGTTATTCTGGTCTACAGCTTTTTGTATGTTTGCCTATGTCTATCCACTGTTTGTAGCATTTGTATATAAATTAAATCTGTGAGAAATAATTGTGTACTATCTGCAAGATGGCTTGCAACCCATTTTCTTATGAATAAACATTAAAGGGACAGAATACACAAAAAAAACTACTTTATGGGAATCTTTGTCCACATAGAAATTATCCCAAGGAACAGTCATTTTTTTCCATGCAGTCAAAAACAAGTTTCTTTAACATCCTTTGCCGTTGGACTCCTTTCAGCTACATCATCACGTACAAAGGGGTAGCGGTTGTTCATGAGCTCTTGCTCCTGTGCTTGAGGGTGTTTGATTTGCGCATGAGCACTGGTTCCTCAGGCAGATAGTGTCACTGTTTGCACCCTGGAAATATACAGCTGTTGTCCCTGCTATGAACCGGGTCACCAGCAGGGGATTTATATTATGGGGATATAGGATATAGACAGCCATGATTCTTGTTTTAAAAGTCAGGCAGAGTCATTTTGCAAACACTGCGCATGTACTACCCACCGTGCATGAGCAGGAATCATTGTGCACAACACGGAGCCCAGTCACTTCCGCTTCTTTGTACATGATGATGTAGTTGTCATTGACATTAGCAAAATGGTTACAAAAATTTAATGAAAGCTAAGCAATATTTTCTTATTACATAGCATTTATTTAAAAGTGAGGGGCAGTCGTTGATTAGAATTACAAATGGAACTGAATTAGGTATACACAGTGGCAGAAAATGTATCTGTGGAGGACAAAATGTCCAAAAGAGGTCAGTTAGATTATTTTGTTACATAGGCCCATATGTTATAAACATTGTCCCAATAGCAATATCATGATATCATGATTGAGATAGCCGGTGAAATGTTATAAAGGACTGAGATCAGTGTTTGAAGGTAGTTCCGCCAAGCAGCATTTTAACATACTTCACTGTGGGAAGAGATGCATCTCTGACATTGGCAAAATGTTAAAAACAGAATCAACACCAGGGAAGGTGTAATGTAAATTATATATTTAACAAGAAATATAGAATGTAGCAGCGCTGTTAACGCATTTCGGCAAAACAAGCATTTCTCAAGAGCATAAAATCAATATAGGTCAAAGCAAGTTGGAGTAGCCTAGCAAAATGCAGTACACAATATTTATAGCCATCAGCTCTGCCTGCCTTTCTCAGACCACACTCATTCACAGGTGTGCTGAGTCTGGCTCACATCAGAGCTGTAACCTATCTCTATCCTGTTTTGTACGTAGGTGTCAGATAAAAACAAATCATGCATTCAAATATGCCATTTAACCTTTTAATGCTGTTAGAACATTGTATTCCGTCAGAATTTTGCTGGGCTTTAGCGCCGAAGGATGGAATACAACGTCCTAACCGCTTGGCTTTCCTGAAGCCACTGGCGCTTCCCTGATGGGATTGCGGTCTGGAGGGCATGCCTAGCATCATAGGGATGCCCCCTGGATGCAATCCCATCATTGAAATCTCATGATCACGTGCACGATTGCGAGATTTCAATTTGTTTACATCTGAATAGTTGTTCCGATGTAGACACATTAACCCCAGCACGAAAGGGTTAAAAACAAGTGTGCAAAAATATGCCCTGAAAATATGCATCTGAATCACTTTGCCTTTTGACACATCATAACAAAAGGGGCTTACATTCTATGCATCATAAAAAAATGTTCTCAATAAAAAATTAAAGCATTCAAAGTGTGTTGTTTTTAATAATCACAAATTAGAACTCAGATTCATAAAAAACAACAACCTTAACCTGGCTCACATCAGAGCTGTAACCTATCTCTATCCTGTTTTGTTAAGCGGTGTCGCCACATCTTGTTTCTGGATATGGTCTAGGAGAACCGGGGCTGGCAGCGAGCATCTGAAGGGAAGTGCTAAGGAAGTGCTAACATAGCTTTATACTTTACTGCTATTTACAAATGATACATTTATACTGTATTGAATGGCAATATAATTTATATGTGTCAACCAAAACTGAAACTCTATTGCTACAATACAAAAGTGAATCTAGGACTTTAATAGTAAACATATGTGAACTGAGGGATTGTGGGTATATTGTACATGTGTGTGTAGTGTGTAATACGTATGTATTATACTGTAAAATACTATATCACTTATTTAAAGTATGTTCCCTGTTTAAATAAATGTGTTTTTCACTTTTTGACTTGTCCTATTCTTTTTAGGGATAAGATTTCATGTATGGAATACGTTGATTGCACTAGCTAGTATTGCATTAAGGAACAATACTTTTTTATTGGACTAACTATGGCCTAGATTTAGAGTTTGGCGTTAGCCGTGAAAACCAGCGTTAGAGGCTCCTAACGCTGGTTTTAGGCTACCGCCGGTATTTGGAGTCACTCAAAATAGGGTCTAACGCTCACTTTCCAGCCGCGACTTTTCCATACCGCAGATCCCCTTACGTCAATTGCGTATCCTATCTTTTCAATGGGATTTTTCTAACTCCGGTATTTAGAGTCGTTTCTGAAGTGAGCGTTAGACATCTAACGACAAAACTCCAGCCGCAGGAAAAAAGTCAGTAGTTAAGAGCTTTCTGGGCTAACGCCGGTTTCTAAAGCTCTTAACTACTGTACTATAAAGTACACTAACACCCATAAACTACCTATGTACCCCTAAACCGAGGTCCCCCCACATCGCCGACACTCGAAAAAAAATTTTTAACCCCTAATCTGCCGACCGCCACCTACGTTATCCTTATGTACCCCTAATCTGCTGCCCCTAACACCGCCGACCCCTGTATTATATTTATTAACCCCTAATCTGCCCCCCTCAACGTCGCCTCCACCTGCCTACACTTATTAACCCCTAATCTACCGACCGCAAAGCGCCGCCACCTACGTTATCCTTATGTACCCCTAATCTGCTGCCCCTAACACCGCCGACCCCTATATTATATTTATTAACCCCTAATCTGCCCCCCACAACGTCGCCCCCACCTGCCTACACTTATTAACCCCTAATCTGCCGACCGGACCTGAGCGCTACTATAATAAAGTTATTAACCCCTAATCCGCCTCACTAACCCTATCATAAATAGTATTAACCCCTAATCTGCCCTCCCTAACATCGCCGACACCTAACTTCAATTATTAACCCCTAATCTGCCGACCGAATCTCACCGCTATTCTAATAAATGTATTAACCCCTAAAGCTAAGTCTAACCCTAATACTAACACCCCCCTAAGTTAAATATAATTTAAATCTAACGAAATTAATTAACTCTTATTAAATAAATTATTCCAATTTAAAGCTAAATACTTACCTGTAAAATAAATCCTAATATAGCTACAATATAAATTATAATTATATTATAGCTATTTTAGGATTAATATTTATTTTACAGGTAACTTTGTATTTATTTTAACCAGGTACAATAGCTATTAAATAGTTAAGAACTATTTAATAGCTAAAATAGTTAAAATAATTACAAATTTACCTGTAAAAGAAATCCTAACCTAAGTTACAAATAAACCTAACACTAGACTATCAATAAATTAATTAAATAAACTACCTACAATTACCTACAATTAACCTAACACTACACTATCAATAAATTAATTAAATACAATTGCTACAAAGAAATACAATTAAATAAACTAGCTAAAGTACAAAAAATAAAAAAGAACTAAGTTACAAAAAATAAAAAAATATTTACAAACATAAGAAAAATATTACAACAATTTTAAACTAATTACACCTACTCTAAGCCCCCTAATAAAATAACAAAGCCCCCCAAAATAAAAAAATGCCCTACCCTATTCTAAATTACTAAAGTTCAAAGCTCTTTTACCTTACCAGCCCTGAACAGGGCCCTTTGCGGGGCATGCCCCAAGAAATTCAGCTCTTTTGCCTGTAAAAAAAAACATACAATACCCCCCCCCCCAACATTACAACCCACCACCCACATACCCCTAATCTAACCCAAACCCCCCTTAAATAAACCTAACACTAAGCCCCTGAAGATCATCCTACCTTGTCTTCACCATACCAGGTTCACCGATCGGTCCAGAAGAGCTCCTCCGATGTCCTGATCCAAGCCCAAGCGGGGGGCTGAAGAGGTCCATGATCCGGCTGAAGTCTTCATCCAAGCGGGCCAGAAGAGGTCTTCCATCCGATTGAAGTCTTCATCCAAGTTCCGATCAGCCAATAGAATGCAAGCTCAATCTGATTGGTTGATTGGATCAGCCAATCGGATTGAACTTGATTCTGATTGGCTGATTCCATCAGCCAATCAGAATATTCCTACCTTAATTCCGATTGGCTGATAGAATCCTATCAGCCAATCGGAATTCGAGGGACGCCATCTTGGATGACGTCATTTAAAGGAACCGTCATTCGTCGTTCAGTCGTCGGCCAGGATGGATGTTCCGCGGTGGAGGTCTTCAGGATGCTGCCGCTTCGCTCCGGATGGATGCCGCTTGGGTGAAGACTTCAATCGGATGGAAGACCTCTTCTGGCCCGCTTGGATGAAGACTTCAGCCGGATCATGGACCTCTTCAGCCCCCCGCTTGGGCTTGGATCAGGACATCGGAGGAGCTCTTCTGGACCGATCGGTGAACCTGGTATGGTGAAGACAAGGTAGGATGATCTTCAGGGGCTTAGTGTTAGGTTTATTTAAGGGGGGTTTGGGTTAGATTAGGGGTATGTGGGTGGTGGGTTGTAATGTTGGGGGGGGTATTGTATGTTTTTTTTTACAGGCAAAAGAGCTGAATTTCTTGGGGCATGCCCCGCAAAGGGCTGGTAAGGTAAAAGAGCTTTGAACTTTAGTAATTTAGAATAGGGTAGGGCATTTTTTTATTTTGGGGGGCTTTGTTATTTTATTAGGGGGCTTAGAGTAGGTGTAATTAGTTTAAAATTGTCGTAATATTTTTCTTATGTTTGTAAATATTTTTTTATTTTTTGTAACTTAGTTCTTTTTTATTTTTTGTACTTTAGCTAGTTTATTTAATTGTATTTCTTTGTAGCAATTGTATTTAATTAATTTATTGATAGTGTAGTGTTAGGTTAATTGTAGGTAATTGTAGGTAGTTTATTTAATTAATTTATTGATAGTCTAGTGTTAGGTTTATTTGTAACTTAGGTTAGGATTTCTTTTACAGGTAAATTTGTAATTATTTTAACTATTTTAGCTATTAAATAGTTCTTAACTATTTAATAGCTATTGTACCTGGTTAAAATAAATACAAAGTTACCTGTAAAATAAATATAAATCCTAAAATAGCTATAATATAATTATAATTTACATTGTAGCTATATTAGGATTTATTTTACAGGTAAGTATTTAGCTTTAAATTGGAATAATTTATTTAATAAGAGTTAATTAATTTCGTTAGATTTAAATTATATTTAACTTAGGGGGGTGTTAGTATTAGGGTTAGACTTAGCTTTAGGGGTTAATACATTTATTAGAATAGCGGCGAGATTCGGTCGGCAGATTAGGGGTTAATAATTGAAGTTTGGTGTCGGCGATGTTAGGGAGGGCAGATTAGGGGTTAATACTATTTATGATAGGGTTAGTGAGGCGGATTAGGGGTTAATAACGTTATTATAGTAGCGCTCAGGTCCGCTCGGCAGATTAGGGGTTAATAAGTGTAGGCAGGTGGAGGCGACGTTGTGGGGGGCAGATTAGGGGTTAATAAATATAATATAGGGGTCGGCGGTGTTAGGGGCAGCAGATTAGGGGTACATAGGGATAATGTAAGTAGCGGCGGTTTACGGAGCGGAAGATTAGGGGTTAATAATAATATGCAGGGGTCAGCGATAGCGGGGGCGGCAGATTAGGGGTTAATAAGTGTAAGGTTAGGGGTGTTTAGACTCGGGGTACATGTTAGAGTGTTAAGTGCAGACGTAGGAAGGGTTACCGCATAGCAAACAATGGGGCTGCGTTAGGAGCTGAACGCGGCTTTTTTGCAGGTGTTTGATTTTTTTTTCAGCTCAAACAGCCCCATTGTTTCCTATGGGGGAATCGTGCACGAGCACGTTTTTGAGGCTGGCCGCGTCCGTAAGCAACTCTGGTATCGAGAGTTGAAGCTGCGTTAAAAATGCTCTACGCTCCTTTTTTGGAGCCTAACGCAGCCTTTATGTGGACTCTCGATACCAGAGTTATTTTTATGGTGCGGCCAGAAAAAAGCCGGCATTAGTTTTTCGGGTCGTTACCGACAAAACTCCAAATCTAGGCCTATACATTTAAAAGAAAACAAGCTTTTAAGAGTTTATTCTCTTCCTCTTCTACTTTAAAAATATGTTTGTTATAGTGTGATTGTAGCTTTACACAGTACTGAATAGCTTTACTTTTTATATTGCAACCAAACTTTAATAAACAGTCATCTAGATTACGAATTTTGTACTAAACAGGGTGCAAAATTAATGCCAAAAAATCTGCGTTATTTCACTCTCCATAGCGCTGCCATTACGAGTTACTGAAAAACTTCCTTCTGCTGTGCGTTATGGTGCGTTAAGCTCCATACTGCACAAAAGCCAAGGGCTGATTTGACGTGCTCTTGCACGCTTTTACCCATAGACATCAATGGGTAAAAAGTGTTAGAAAAAAACTTCACACCTGAAGTGCGGAATGGCGATCGCTATAACGCAACCTCATTGATGTCTATGAAGAAAAGAAAGTTACATTTAAACCTAAAACCCTAACATAAACCCCTAGTCTACTCACCCCTAATCTGCTGCCCCCGACATCGCCAACACTATAATAAAGTTATTAACCCCTAAACCGCCGCTCCCTGACATTGCACCATTAAATAAACCTATTAACCCCTAAACCTCCGGCCTCCCACCTTGCCGCCACTAAATAAACCTATTAACCCTTAAACCGCCGGCAAAACACTAAACTAATAACCCATAAACCTAAAACCCCCCCTAACTTTAAATTAAAACTACAATATAACTATATTTAAATAAATAAAAACTTACCTGTGAAATAATAATAAACTTAACATTAAACTATAAACCTTACTATTCTAAAAAAATAAATAAACAATTACACCTAATCTAATAGCCGTAAAAAATAACCCCCCCCCCAAATAAAAACACCCCTCTAATCTACAATAAACTACCAATAGCCCTTAAAAGGGCCTTTTGTAGGGCATTGTCCTAAGTTAAACAGCTCTTTTACCTGTAAAAAAATACAAAGTCCACCCAACAGTAAAATCCACCACCCAACCAACCCCCCAAAATAAACTTTAAAAAAAACCTAAGCTACCCATTGCCCCTAAAGGAGCATTTGTATTTGTATTTTTAATATATACCCCTTACTTCCGATTGGCTGATTTCAACTCAGTGAATCCCTATTGGCTGATTTGAATCAGCCAATAGAAATTACTTTTTTAAATTTAAATTCTAATTATCCTTTTCTATTGGATGATTCGAATTTAAATTTAAAAAAGTTATTTCTATTGACTGATTCAAATCAGCCAATAAGGATTGACTGATTTAAAATCAGCCAATCGGCAGGTGTACCCCTATATATTAAGGTTCATCGCTCAAACTGAGCCAGAGTCCCCATCATATGTGAGTAACACTTTGGGGGTTAGTTAGGTTTTTTTTTGGGGGGGGGTTATTTTTTAGAATAGGCTTTTTATTTTGTAGGCTAGGTTTTTAGTTTCAATTGACTATTTTGGTATGGTGGGGGTTACACTAATGTAAGTGTAACTTTTTTATTTTCAAAAGAGCTGATCACTTTAGTGCAATGCCCTACAAAAGGCCCTTTTAACCCCTTGAGTGCTAACGACGGCTGTTGCAGAGTTTCCCACACAGGTGCTAACGTCGGCTCAGAGGGATGTTTTTTATTTTATGGGGCAATTAGTTTAGTGTTAGGTATAATTTTTTTATTTTTAATAATTTGTTTTTTATTTTCTGTAGCTTAGATTTTTTTTTAATTTTGTTTAACTTTGTGTAAGTTTTTTATTTTTTAGAGGGGGGTTAGGTGTTGGAATATGGCTACATTTTGTGTGTTTTTTTGCTGTTTAGTAATTTTTAAACTTGGATTTTTGTAAATTAGAATTTTTTAACTTAGATTTTTTTTTATTAGATTTTTTTTTATTAGATTTTTTTATATTAGATATTTTAAACTTAGATTTTTATTAGGGGAATAGGGGGTTAATAGATCATTATGGTGGGTTAATGGCAGTATAGGAGTTAATAGTTACGTTATTGCGGCGGGTTGATGGCAGTATAGAGGTTAATAGTTAGCGACAGATCAAGAGGAGCCGGTGTCCCCATCATATATAAGTAACACTTTGGGGGTTAGTTAGGGGTTTTTTTGGGTGGATTTTTATTTTTTTAGAATAGGCTTTTTTATTCTTATTATGTATGCTAGGTTTTTTAGCTTAGATTTTTTTTATTTTGGTAGGGTGGGGGTATCCTTTAATGCAAGTGGGGGTTTTTTGTTACTTTTATATTTTCAAAAGAGCTGATCACTATAGGCCAATGCCCTACAAAAGGCCCTTTTTAAGGGCTACTGTAATTAAATTTTAATGTTAGGGTTTTTTGTTTTGGGGTGGCTTTTTTATTTTATGGGTTATGTTATGTTAGGTTAAAAAAAGTTTATTTTGAATAATTTGTTTTTTATTTTCTGTAGCAAAGATTTTTTTTTATTTTGTGTAACTTTGCTTTTGTTTTTTGCTGTTTAGTAATTTATAAACTTGGATTTTTGTAGTTTAGAATTTTTTAACTTAGATTTTTTTTAATTAGATTTTTTTATGTTAGATATTTTAAACTTAGATTTTTATTATCGGCATAGGCTGGGGGTTAATAGATCATTACGGTGGGTTAATGGTGGTATAGGGGTTAATAGTTAGCGACTTGTGGTGGGTTGATGGCGACATAGGGGGTTAATAGATAGTACTTGCGCTGGGTATGTGGCGGTTTAGAGGTTAATAGTTAGAAATTTGCTGTGGGTATGTGGCGGTTTAGATGTTTATTAGTTTAGTGTTAGTGTGTGATTGTGGGGTACTTTGGTTTAGGGGTATTAGAAGTAGCATAAGGCAGAGGGCAGTGATATTCCAGGGGTTCTTTTACTATACATTGCCAATATGGTCGGCAATGCTGAATGGTGTATATAGTAAACTCCTCTCAGTGATGGGGTTATGTCAGGAGCTTGGAATATTCCGACAAGCTCACGCCACATATCAGCGGATTGTTTGGTATATTGTGCCACCTCATAGCACTTTTGAAGATCTTGGCCTAATAGTTCATTTGTGTCATATAGATAACATTGTGCTCACTCCTGTGGAGTTATTTAAGAGTCAGCACTGATTGGCTAAAATGCACCTCCGCCACCACGAAGATGGACCCCTGGCACCTGGACCTTGGATGAAGATGGGCCCGCAACAGATCAAGAGGAGCCGGCGTCCCTATTATATGTGAGTAACACTTTGGGGGTTAGTTAGGTTTTTTTTTGGGGGGTGAGTTTTTATTTTTTTAGAATAGGCATTTTTATTTTGTATGCTAGGTTTTTTAGTTTAGATTTTTTATTTTGGTAGGGTGGGGCATTCTTTAATGCAAGTGGGGGGTTTTGTAACTTTTTTATTTTCAAAAGAGCTGATCACTTTAGGGCAATGCCCTACAAAGGCCCTTTTTAAGTGCTACTGTAATTTATTTTAATGTTACGGTTTTTTGTTTTGGGGTGGCTTTATTATTTTATGGGGCAATTAGTTTAGTGTTAGGTTAAAAAAATATATATTTTGAATATTTTTATTTTGTGTAACTTAGTTTTGTTTATTTTAGAGGGGGGTTAGGTTATGTTTTAACTTAGATTTTTTTAATCAGAGTTTTTTAAATTAGATATTGGATTTTTTTTTATTAGATGTTTTTTAAATTACATTTTTTTATGTTAGATATTTTAAACCTAATTTTTATTAGGGGGCATAGGGGGTAATAGTTAAGTCATTGCGGTGGGTTAATGGCAATATAGGGGTTAATAGTTAATTTATTGCGGTGGGTTGATGGCGGCATAGAGGTTAATAGTTAGGACTTGCGGTGGGTATGTGGCAGCATGGGGTTAATAGTTAGCACTTGCAGTGGGTATGTTGCGGTTTAGAGGTTAATAGTTAGCACTTGCGATGGGAATGTGGCGGTTTAGAGTTTAATAGTTAGCGACTTGCTGTGGGTTAATGGTGGCATAGGGATTAATAGTTAGCGACTTGCGGTGGGTTGATGGCAGCATAGGGAATTAATAGTTAGTACGTGTGGGGGGTTGATGTCGGCATAGGGGGTTAATAGTTAGCACTTGCGGTGGGTATGTGGTGGTTTAGAGGTTACTAGTTAGCGATTTGCTGTGGGTATGTATGTGGTGGTTTAGATGTTTATTAGTTTAGTGTTAGTGTGCGATCATGGGGTACTTTAGTTTAGGGGTATTATAAGTGGACGGCAGTGATATTCCCGGGATTGTTTACTATACATTCCCAATATGGTCGGCGATGCTGTGTGTTGCTGAAGCCAGCATTGCCGACCAATGGGGTATATAGTAAACGCCTCTCAGTGATGTGTTTATATCGGGAGCTTGAAATATTCCATCAAGGCCCCTCGACATATCGGCGGATTGCTTGGAATATTGCACCGCCTCGTAGCACTTTCGAAGATCTTGTCTGATAGTTCATTTGTGTGCTATAGATAACATTGTGCTCGCTCCTGTGGAGCTATTTAAGAGTTAGCACTAATTTGCTAAAATGCAAGTCTGTCAAAAGAACTGAAATAAGTGGGCAGTCTGCAGAGGCTTAGATACAAGGTAGACAGTATTGGTTATGCAAAATGGGGGAAAGTAAAGTAAAGGGATTATCTATATTTTTAAACAATACAAATTCTGGAGTAGCCTGTCCCTTTAATGAATTTTTTAAAAAATCCACTCATAATCTAGCACCAAATGTTTTATCTACAAAAAACTCCATAGACTTTAAAGGTACATGAAACCCCGATTTTTTTTTCTTTCAATACATTTTTTTTTTTCTTTCATACATTTTTAAACTTTCCAATTTACTTCTATCAATTTTGATTCATTCTTTTGGTATCCTTTGTTGAAGGAGCAGCAATGCACTACTGAGAGCTAGTTTAATAAATCAGTAAGCCAAGAGCCTACCTAGGTATGCTTTTCAACAAAGGACACCAAAAGAACAATACAAATTAGATAATAGAAGTAAATTGGAAAATTGTTTAAAATTGTATTCTCTATCTGAATTGTGAAATAAATATTTGGGGTTTAATGTCCCTTTAATGGTGATTTTTTTTTTTTTTAAAACAATTGGATACGTTGTCTAATTGATTGGAACCGACCCCTATATCTTATACTTTATATTTTCATTGTTTATTTATATATCAATATATACATCAAATAGGCAGCACTCTCTGGATTTAGAATAAAAAAATAAATCCAATTTTTATGTGATGCTTAGAGGTTCCCCCCCTTCCCCAGACAGTGACAAAGTAACGCTGCATAGTATTTAAAGCATTCCAAACCTCTTTATATATTTTTTGAGGAACATTTTGGACAAAGCACTGCATATTCATATGGGACTGTTATTTCACAACCACCATCTATTTATATAACATTTTCATGTTTCCTTTTTTATATTTAATTATATTTATTTTTCCACATTGGCTATTACTCACATACTTTGCTAGTTATCCACATATTTATTACAAATAGACCAATTTATGCCTTTTACCGCATTTTTCCCAATATTAAAAAAGTATTTTAACAGAGCAAAGAAATTGGAAAAAATAATTGCAATAGATAGATAATCTATCGTATCTGTCATCTATCTCTCTCTCTCTCTCTCTCTCTCTATATATATATATATATATATATATATATATATATATATATATATATATATATATATATATATTTGTTTATATATATATATATATATATATATTTGTTTTTATATATATATATATATATATATATATATATATATATATATATATATATGAGAGAGAGAGATGTATAAAATAAATAGTGTAAAGAGGCTTGCAGGTCAAGGGGTCAAAGAATAAATGTTCTCGGCTAATATCAATAATGACTAGGGACAACTGGGATTTTATTGCTTTAAAAATATATTGGTACAATTAATCTCATGGAAGACATTTAAACCATTAAAGAGTAAAGGATAATTAAGAAACAGCTATGAATAAATAAGTAAAGTTATGTTAAAGGGACAGGAAACCCATATTATTTTCTTTCATGATTCATATAGAGAATACAATTTTAAACAACTTTTCAATTTACTTCTATTATCTAATTTGCTTCATTACTTAGCTACCCTTTGTTGAAAAGCATAGGTAGGTGAGTTCAGCACCTGGGTGCTATTTGCTGATTGGTGGCTGCACATTTTATATTAAATTAGTTTAGCAAAGGTGTGATAAAGGATTACAAAGAGTATAAACATAAGAAATAACAAATACTTATTAGGCTATTGTTATGTAAAATGTAAAGTACCTGTTAGTAAATTAATATGAAGTAGTTATATTCAAGCTTCCTTTTAGAGGCATCACTTGAACGGTCAGATAAGAAGGTTCATAATATAAGGAAGAACTATTAGGTGATAATGCTAATCAATAATGATATATTGGAATACTGAAATAAAAAAAATGAGATGTGCACACTACCTTTAGAAAAGTGCTAGCTGGTGTGTTTTAAACCAGCAAATTAAAGCCTGTAATGTAATGCCAGATTATTATTATTATTTATTTATAAAGCGCCTACATATTGCGCTCTGCTGCCCATGAGTACAATTCATTTATACATAACTTATAAGAGACAGGACAAAATTTGACAAACAAATATTCCTGTGGGAACTTACAATCTTAGGAGGGTGGGAAACAGGAGGTGAGGACTGCATGAGGGAGAATGATGTTAATACAGAGTTAAATAAGGGCAATTTTTAGGCAAGTGAAATTCATTTGTTACTGAGTTGGGTGGTAGTCTTCCCTGAACAAAAATGTCTTTAGGAGCGTTTAAAAGGAGGCAGACTAGGGGAAAGTCTGACAGCGCTAGAAGAGAGTTGTCAGAGTGTAGGTGCAGCACAAGAAACGTCCTGCAGTCTAGCTTGGGAAGAGGTAAGAGCAATTCAATGTTTGTGTTAAATTGCTTAAACGTTTATGTCCAGTATTATACAAAGGCTGACAAATCAAAAAAATCAAAGAACCTATAATACAATACAAAGATAAATTACAACATCTACCGCTGCTCTTTCACTTTGCTGAAACGAACATCAAGTGAGACAGTTATTAAATGAAGCTAGGTGGATTCAAACTCTAGATACTTTACTGTACACCATAGGAGATTAAACAGGTGTCAGGTTCTGGTAGGATCGTGCTACACTTACCTGTTGTCGTGTCCCAAGGCGCACTTGCTGGCAGGGCTGGTGGGTGCAGTCTCTCCTGGATGGCTGTGGCAATAGATGTTGGGAAGGTGCAAAGAAGCCTTCGGCTTAGCATGTCCGACACCTTTTTGCAGTAAAGGCTATCTGTGAGTGCACTGAGGATATCATTATTTATTATTTCTTGTTGGAAGTTACCATTGAAGCTTCTTTGGCGCCAAGCCTCCATAGGAGGTGTTAAAAGGTCATCTCTGACTCCCATTCAGTGCTTGGTTATTCTACATGGAAGTCTTAGCGTTCCTTTTCCCTGCTTGCCTTACTGATCTTTACCCTGGACTGCCTCCTGACCAATGTATTTTGCTTAGCCTTTATCTGTTCTTTGATATTTGGACTAATTGTCTGGTACAAGACAATTGGAACTGCCCTCTGGATTATTCTGCTGTTTTGCCCAGTTGTTGTTACACTTGGTTTCTGACTGATCCCATGTTTCTGAATTTTGGCCTGGCTAGGAATTATTCTCCTGGTTACTCACGGACTTCTAGCAGTCGTTGCAGCACTTCTGGAGCTGATCTAAGCCTGTTCCAGCTTAAAGTGAAGAATTCATCTCCTGCAGTGGTTCCATTAATTAAACAAGGTAATTACAGTTTTACCTTATAGCAGGGGATATGAATTATTAGCATTCATGTAAGGTAGGTAACTGGTAAACATTATCTCTGAGATGTATATTTGTTAATAAATGTAAAGTTTTTAATATTTCTAGTGGTCATATTTCAGATAGGTGGGATATGAGTTGTTATAAGCTCAGGATTAAAGATTAAACGAATATACGCATAATGTGTATATGGATGATTTTTGGTTTAAATATAGTGATAAATAGATTTAAAATATTAAACTTAGGGTTATTCTAATAATATGAATAATATTACTTTAAGAAACAAAGTTGTATTCTGATTTTAAATGTAATACTATTATTATTATTATTATTATCAGGTATTTGTAGAGCGCCAACAGATTCCGCAGCGCTGTAAACATAGTCGGTATACAGGATAGCTTTTGTAGGGATCAAGTGGGTAGAGGGCCCTGCCGAGAGTTTCACTGTTGTAGTCGGCTCTTATGAAGGTGATCTGCAAACAGCTGGGCTCATAGGCTTACATTATAAGGGGTTCAAGGGGAAAGCAATGGAGTTAGGAAAGGTAAGTGTAGGTTGTATGCATCCCTGAATAGTAGAGTTTTTATGGAGCGCTTGAAGCTGTTAAAACTAGGGGAGAGTCTTGTGGAGTGAGGCAGGGAGTTCCACAAGATGGGGGCCAGTCTGGAGAAGTCCTGTAAACGGGAATGTGAGGAAGTAACAAGAGAGGAGGAGAGGAGGAGATCCTGAGCTGATCGAAGGGGACGGGAGGGAGAGTATTTGGACACAAGTTCTGAAATGTAGGGGGGGTGCAGTGCAGTTGAGAGCTTTGTATGTCAGAGTGAGGATTTTGTGTTTAATCCTAGAGGCAAGAGGAAGCCAGTGAAGTTATTGGCAGAGAGGTGCAGCAGATGAAGAGCGATGAGTAAGGAAGATGAGCCTGGCAGAGGCATTCATAATGGATTGTAAAGGAGCTATGCGGCAGCTAGGTAAACCAGAGAGGACGGAGTTGCAGTAGTCAAGGCGGGAAAGGATGAGAGAGTGGATTAAAATCTTAGTTGTATCTTGTGTAAGGAAATGTCTAATTTTAGAGATGTTTTTAAGGTGGAAGCGGCAGGCTTTAGCCAAGGACAGAATGTGAGGAGTGAAGGAAAGATCTGAGTCAAGATCTGAGTCGGGCATGCGGGGTAGGAGTAATGATGGAATTTTCAACAGTTATAGAAATTTTGGGGGTGGAGACATTGGAAGAAGGGGGAAAAATAAGGAGTTCAGTTTTGGAGAAATTTAGATTAAGGTAGTGAGAGGACATCCAAGATGAGATATGAGAAAGACAGTTAGTGACACAGGTTAGTAAGGAAGGAGGAATACTATACAGTTAACATTAATTAATTCAGATATTACTTGCAGAGGGTTAATGGTTTTAAGTTAATGATAGCTTGACAAAGGTCAAAAACCCCAATAGCTCTGTTATGCATCTATGATGTGAGCAATCCAGTATTAAAATAATTTGATTTCACAATGGTGTGGTACCTTGTATCCTTATGGCCATACATAGATGCATGAATTTCCACAGAAAAATGCCCATATTTTATCTTAAAAATATAAGTCCCTGCTCTTTGTTAATATGAAGCCTTAACTGGGCAGTTACCTTGACCAATCTATTTTATTTCTCTGAACTTAGTTTTTAGTGGATTAAAATCCCATCTGATATAGAGATGGTCTTTGAAAGAACAGTCTATTCTCTTTCAAATAAAGGGTCTCATAAAATTTTCAGCACCCTTACCCCCATAATGAATAATGGGTTTAGAAATTGCAGATTTTGCATCAATTATGGCAAGAGGTAAAGGTAACCTCTCATTTGAAATAGGAGAGTCTCCCCTTTTTAACTAAGTGGTCTCATTGGTGTTTGGATTCATTTTTGATGAAAAAGAGGCTCAGTTTAAGAAATTCCTATATTTATTTTACTAAAATTAGCATTTGACTCTACAGAATGCACATTGGCTAAGTTTACTCATTTACTGTATATCCACAAGATTAGACTTTAGATATGTACCCTACCTAGAGGGGCATTCCCCTCCTCGCTTCAGTGACTGGATATCTGATGTAACTGCTGGGTAGTGTACAGGACATGTAAAGCATTAGGAAGCAATTTGGCAGATGGGCTGGAATGACTCAATTTACTGATCACTTTAATAGTAATAGAAACTATGCTTTAGATTTTAAGTAATTGTTATATGCATTGTATTAAATGAACAATGTGATCTTTGTTTAATTGTACAGTATCTCTCGAAATAGTTATACAGCAAAAGACTATCAAACCTAAAACACTGCAATTACATGTTTTAATTAGAGAGGATTTAAAGTGTGGATTATTTATAGAAGAAAAGAAATCTGACTGTATTATATACCTTAAAAGGTAAAAGTCTTTTGGTGCCTTATTCTTCTCTTCAAGTTAATATATGACTATAGTCAATGCAATTGAAAAAAAGATGAGAACATTAAGAAGCAAATGAAATCACTAACATAATGAAAAATAAAATAAAATTTCAATATCGTTTAAGAAGGAGTGATGCAATTTAGTCTCCTCTTGTGTATTCTTCATTATTTTATTCTACTAAAAATTCAAGTAAATTATCTTTGTTTCTCCTTAACCCTATTGTACTTGCTGGAATATGAATAATATGTATTACTCCATAATTAATGAATCATTATACGTTGCACATTTTATATTTTGTATACATTACTATGCATGTGTTCTGTGAGGTAATTTATATAATATATTATTGTGCATTTTTCATAATAATTGTAAATTGTGTTTAAAAATGACTGCAATAATAATAAAAATAAAAATTGAATGCATTTAATCCGAAGTAATATTTTGGCTCTGCTACTGCTTTCTGTTTAATATTTAATAAGCAGTAAGAAAGACACAGCCAACTCCAATATGTAAATTTCATGAGATTCTTCAACGTACCTTAAGATAAAGATCGAAAGTTCACCACAAGTCCCCTGACGTGCGTAGAAATCGCATTTACAGAGTAACAAATGGATCAATTTAATTAGTTTGCTTTCCTGAGGAACTGCAGTGGGAGTCTCAAGAGAGCACCCTGACATCGCTGAGAAGTTTTAAAAATAACTTTCTGGAGCTGTAGTTGAGCTACATTTTATAAGGACTATACATACCTGAAAAACCACAAACGTGGTCTGGAAAATAGGCTGTCAGCATAAATGATTTTCCACTGAAAGGATCTCTGGACTATTTATCAGACCCTTTTCTGCTTAAGAGCTTTAACCCCATCAATGAGGATATAAACTGCCAAATCAAGCACTTGACCATATTTGGTGCAGCATTTTCTTATTGAATTGCTTTAGTATATGATTTTACCATAATTCTTTAATACATTCCTATGAGCGACTACAATGTTTTTATCTAGAGATTCATCCAGGAGCCATCTTATACTCTATCAATTTTTATAGGCTATACAATGTCCTCCAATTTCAGGTTTATTTTGACAACAGTCTGCTTTATATTTATTGCTTTATTTGTTTTTGTATTTCTGATAACTTACAAATCACATAAACTATGATGACTGCTTCTGTATTTCATGATACCTCTATCATATGTTTTTTAACAAATTTTAATAAAAACAAAATAAGACTTACAGAGCACTAAAACATTTGCCAACATGTTTACATTAATTTATTTTACATTAAACATTTATTAAAAAAATGTTTGTCAGGAATAATTAAATATATTGGCAAGGCTAGACTAGATCATCTCTTCCTGTTATCAAAATGACATAACATTGTATAAATATTGCTCACATCAATTTAATAATATATAAGGGAGGAAAATATTACTATAGTTTACTTGTCAGGGGTGAAAAGTTACTAGCACAGAGGGGAAGCTACTAGTCCACTCAATAGACAATTACTAGTCCAACAAGACAAACTGGGCATATGGACTACTTAATGTTATAATAGTGGATATACTATATATACAATAAAAAATGAAAATAGTTAATAGATAAAATATGAAACTAGATAATAGATGGAAAATAAAATGTAAAACTATACAACTCATTTACAAAAACAAATAATTGTTAGAGCAGGATTTCCTCAAGGAGCCATAAGAGGCTATATTTTAAGAATTTCCCTTATTGAGATATTCAGTGGATCTTTTGCTGTAATAGTCTCAACTGCACTCAGTCAGAAAAATCATTTAAATCTGACCATAGGCTGCCTGATACTGTCTCATATATAGTAATAAATATGAGACCTTACAGTTATATAATACAAAATCACCACATTTGTTTAAGATGGAGAAAAATCCAATAAAAGCAAATGCCTTAAATGCTCATTGGAAATCATATAAGTATTCTAACTGTATTTTAAAATTAACAATAGTAAGGATGGCACCTTGTCCCAGCCATATGCAGGATGAATGGTTTTTAAGGTCATGTGGTAAAGGGGTGACCCACTTACTCCACATAACTTATTATTATTATTATTATTACTATCATTCATTTGTCGAGCACCAACAGATTCTGCAGCGCTAATTCGGCACATGTGAAAAAGATATAAAACAGCACTTTTTGTATCTAAATGAATCCTTCACTGTATCTCTGGTTAATTTTCGAAAAGTGCCCTAAATGCCCTCAAAATAGAGGGCATTGTAGTTTTTGGACATAGGCAGTTTTGGAGCTTTAAAGTTGGTGGGAGTGGGGTGTTAGAAAAAAAACAGCACTGAAAAGTGCCTTTACATTGCGGTCTAATGGAACTCTGTGCTCCCATAAACTGCAATCTAAATATATATGTATATGATTATATACATATATATTTATGTTTTATTTTTGTATATATATTCATATACATATATATTTAAAAGTGCTGCCCATCGCTGCGCTACTTACCTCTTTCCTCTGTGACGGCATCAGAACAAGGCTTCCATAGGAACCTATGTAAGCGTGCTCTCATGAGCACAATGTTTCCTAGCAATTCGAAACACGAGCTCGCGTTGCTTTAACTTGTAATACCAGCGCACATTATCGTGTGCCGTTATTACAAAGTGAGGCACTAATATTTAGCGCTTCACTTGTAATCTGGCCCTTTGTAACTTCTATTTAAGTCTGTAATAACGTTATAACATATTTTTGTTGGTTATCTGCAGGTAAGGTCATATTATTGGGTTTATTTTTGCAATGAAACAGATACATCTAAGATGAGTAGAAAATGATAGATAAGATAGAATGAATGCCCCTCACTATTAACAATGTAAAATCTTAAGCTATATTGGCATACATAAAATGTATAAAGGCACAGATAAAATTGCTTAAATCTGAGATTTAAAGGGATTAAAAGCAGAGGTAAAAAAAAAAAGTCACTGCAGTGTTGCTAGCAGATAAAATGAGTTAGATGATAGGCACATTAATACAGCTGCTGTTACACAACATCCAAAGGACGTGAAAGTCAAAAGTAAATGTTGCAGGTTCAGATAGATTATGCAATTTTAAGAGACTTTTCAATTTACTTCTGTTATCAGAATGACTTTGTTTTCTTGGTATCCTTTATTAAAAAGTATACCTAGGTAGGCTTAGCAGAAGCAATACACTGCTGGGAGCTACATGGTGGCTGCACATATATATTGTTTTGTCTGTGGCTCACCAGATGTGTTCAGCTCACAATAGTGAATGATGCTGACTTGAACTAAATGTTTAACAGAGTTACAATGGTTAAACATATAGTTATATGAAAGCAAAAGCACAGGAACACAGTTCTCTAACACAGGGGTATCAAACTCAATATATCTGGGGGCCACAGGACAAGTGTTCTTCGCCCATGGGGGCCGCTTGAACTGAGTTTAGGAACTGGAAGTGACATTAACCCAAGTAGTAGTGCATGGTGGGAGTTGTCGCCCACAACAGACATACACAATTGTCTACATTTATTTTGTAAATGCCAAGTGAAGTGATCGTTCTGGAACTGTATAACAATGTTAAGTGACATTTATCCAAGAAGTGCATGGTGGGAGTCTACACTGGACGCTTGTATTTATATTTATCTTGTGAGTGCCTATATAGAACATCAACTAGTTACACTTCTTAGAACCCTAAGATAAAATTGACAGCCTAAATTAATGGTTTATCTATTAAACAAGGGAGGGCCATATGAAACTATCTTGGGGGCCGCAAATGGCCCCAGGGCCTGTACTTTGAGACCACTGCTCTAACACATTAGAGAATTTTATTTTTGCTATTTTTGTCTATTTAACTGGAACATTTGGCAGAAAGTGGGAAAAGATAACATATTGTGTAATCAAGGGTCATCACTATTTGGTCTTTATTTACATTCAAAATGCTGGCACTTGATACTACAAGAAATTGCAATATGTTAAAAAACAGTATGAAGAAATAAAATGTAAATGAAAACATGGGGCTATCTGTTCTACATGATATACTGTGTAACTGACAAAGGGAGATGCATAATAAAGATAAGGGCCAACTACGCACTGGTACTTGAGCCATATTGGGAGAAATGTTTAAAATGAAATAAAACACCCACAGATCACAAAAAAGTGATAAACTTTGTTCTATAAAGAGACAAATTTGAAAGCATTTGTATTCTGGTACTCAACAGACCAATCAAGCTGCTATAACTATAAGGTTATAAAATTATATAACTATATATATATATAACTATAAGGTTAAATAAAGTAATCTATGTAGTCTTCATATAAAGGGCCAGATTACGAGCGTTTCACTATTTATCGCACACGCTCACACGCTAACTGCGCTAGAAGTAAGCTTTTTGCACAGGTAGCGCTGATATTACTAGTTGAAAGTAAAAAGGTTTTGCTCATGCACTAACCCAACGCGCGTAGAAGCCGAACTTCGAATATCGCGCGCGCATTAACGTATTCCCCTATAGAATTCAAAGGAGCAAAAAAAGTTGAATAAAACCCAATAGCATATTCTCAAGTGCGCTAACCTGACATGAAAATATGAATATTTCACATTTCAATGTTCTTCACATAGAAGAATCTATTTATTCATAAATACATATTTCTACATATATCTGATGGTATTTTGGTACAATATATATCTATACTTCTATATATACATGATTATATATAGATATATATAGATATATAGAGAAAAATCTATTTATAATACATGTGCAGAACATTGGAATGTAAAATGTTTACAGTAAATACATAGTTAAAACCTTTATTAAATATGAATATTGCATAAATATGCTTTTATATTTTTTCTACTTTTCTACTTTACTGTAAAGGACTCTAATGCACTTATATATATCTATATACAGTATCTCACAAAAGTGAGTACACTCCTCACATTTTTGTAAATATTTTATTATATCTTATTATATCTTTTCATGTGACAACACTGAATAAATTACACTTTGCTACAATGTAAAGTAGTGAGTGTACAGCCTGTATAACAGTGTAAATTTGCTGTCCCCTCAAAATAACTAAACACACAGCCATTAATGTCTAAACCGTTGGCAACAAAAGTGAGTACACCCTTCAGTGCAAATGTCTAAATTGGGCAAAATTAGCCATTTTCCCTTCCAGGTGTCATGTGACTCGTTAGTGTTACAAGGTCTCAGGTGTGAATGGGAAACAGGTTTGTTAAATTTGGTGTTATCGCTCTCACACTCTCTCAAACTGGTCACTGGAAGTTCAACATGGCATCTTATGGCAAAGAACTCTCTGAGGATCTGAAAAAAAGAATTGTTGCTCTACATAAGGGCCTAGGCTATAAGAAGATTGCCAAGACCCTGAAACTAAGCTGCAGCATGGTGGGCAAGACCATACAGCAGTTTCACAGGACAGGTTCCACTCAGAACAGGCCTCCCCATGGTCAAACAAAGAAGTTGAGTGCATGTGCTCAGCGTCATATCCAGAGGTTGTCTTTGGGAAATATACATATGAGTGCTGCCAGCATTGCTGCAGAGGTTGAAGGGGTGGGGGGTAAGCTTGTGCGGCAACCAAGTGAGGAGTACAAAGACAATTGTGTCTTGCCTACAGTCAAGCATGGTGGTGGGAGTGTCAGGTCTGCATGAGTGCTGCCAGCACTGGGGAGCTACAGTTCATTGAGGGAACCATGAATGCCAACATGTACTGTGACATACTGAAGCAGAGCATGATCCCCTCCCTTCAGAGACTGGGCCGTAGGGCAGTATTCCAACATGATAATGACCCCAAACATACCTCCAAGACCACCACTGCTTTGCTAAAGAAGCTGAGGGTAAAGGTGATGGACTGGCCAAGCATGTCTCCAGACCTAAACCCTATTGAGCATCTGTGGGGCATCCTCAAAATGGAAGATGGGGGAGCGCAAGTTCTCTAACATCCACCAGCTCCGTGATGTCATCATGGAGGAGTGGAAGAGGACTCCAGTGGCAACCTGTGAAGCTCTGGTGAACTCCATGCCCAAGAGGGTTAAGGCAGTGCTGGAAAATAATGGTGGCAACGCAAAATATTGACACTTTGGGCCCAATTTGGTCATTTCCACTTAGGGGTGTACTCACTTTTGTTGCCAACGGTTTAGACATTAATGGCTGTGTGTTGAGTTATTTTGAGGGGACAGCAAATTTACACTGTTATACAGGCTGTTAACCCACTACTTTACATTGTAGCAAAGTGTCATTTCTTCAGTGTTGTCACATGAAAAGATATAATAAAATATTTACAAAAATCTAAGGGGTGTACTCACTTTTGTGAAATACTGTATGTAGAGATATGTATTTATGTGTTTATATGTGTATATATGTCTGTAAATACATATATACACTTATAAAAATATAAATACATCTGTACACACATATAAATATATTTAGACATGTATATGTATGTATCTCTATGTTAAAGCTCTTTACAGCCTGAGACCTCATATCTTTGAGACCTTATAACTTTTTTGTGCAATTTTTTTTAAAATAAGTTTTATTAGATGATGTTATTATGAGTGTAACTGTATTTATAAATGTATTTTGGATGTGTTTTGTGACACTTTTTTGTTTTGCAAAATAGTTAACCAGAGCTCTGAGGTCACTCTATCCTAACGCACGTTAAATTCAATTGCACTTAAGTGATCACGTTTACTTTATAAATATAACTAGGTGATAAGCCTGCTCAGAGAGCAGTCTATTTAAAAAAAAAAAACTACAACCCCCAAAGCTAAAATAAAAAAAAAAATTAAAAATGGTTAAATTACAGAACAAAATAAACAAGGCTATCCAAAATAAAAAATGTAAATCTAAACTAATACCCCTATAAAAATAAATATTCCCCCCCAAAATAAAAACACCCCCTTATCTAATACTAAACTACTAATAGCCCTTAAAAGGGCTTTTGTAGGGCATTGCCCTAAGTTAAACAGCTCTTTTACCTAATCAAATGACCAATTACCCCTAACAGTAAAAACCCCCACCCACCAAACCCCCCAAAATAAAAAAACACTAAAAAAAAACCTTAACTACCCATTCACACTAAAGGGCAATCAACTCTTTTCCAGCCCATTAAATCCCTAATCTTAAAAAAAATTAATAATAAAAAAAAAAATCCTAACACTAAGCCCCAAATAGGTACTCACTGGATCGGAGGTGCAGAGCTGTCTTCCCCAACTCGTGGATCCTCAGCGACGGTCCTCAAAAGCAACGGTCCACGGCAGCGGTGGTCCTCGACATCATGGATGCTCCATCCGATGTCCGTCGTACACTAAAGATTAAATGCAAGGTACCACAATCAATTTGGGGTACCTTGCATTCCTATTGGCTGAAATTTTGAAATCAGTCAATAGGATTAGAGCTACTGAAATCCTATTGGCTGTTCAAATCAGCCAATATTATTGCAGTAGCTCTCATCCTATTGGCTGATTTCAAAATTTCAGCCAATAGGAATGCAAGGTACCCCAATAAATATGTGGTACCTTGCATTCAGAAGAGCCTCCACGCCGCTGAGGACTGCCGCCGCCGAAGATCGCTGCCGTTGAGAACTGCTGCTGAGGATCCACGTATCGGGGAAGCCAGCTCTGCACCACCGCTCCACGCCTCGCCTTCACTTTGGATGAAGATAGAAGATGATGGAGCCACCTGTAAGAAGACCTTCCCTGCCGGACTTCAGGAGCTGTAAAAGAGATGATTGCGCTTTTAGGGGCAGTAAAAGAGCTGAATGCCCTTTTAAGGGCAATGTCCATACAAATGCCACTTTAGGGGCAATGGATACTTTAGTTTTTTTTAGTGGGGGGTTTTACTGTTTTTTTTACTGTTATTTTTAAATGTAAAAGAGCTGTTTAACTTAGGGCAATGCCCTACAAAAGACCCTTTTTATGGGTTATTGGTAGTTTAGTTTAGGGGGTGTTTTTATTTTGGGGGAACATTTTTATTTTCATAGGGATTAGGTTTAAAAAAAAATATTTTTGATAATTTTGTTTATTTTTTCTGTAATTTTAGAGGTTTTTTTTTGGAATTTTAGATTTTTTTTTAATTTAATGTTAGGTTTTATTTAAGTGTAATTTGGTATTGGGGTTAATTTATGGGATGTTAAGTTAGGGGGCTTAGTAATTAAATAGGTTAATTAGGTTTATTGTGATGTGGGGGTTTGGCGGTTTAGGGGTTAATAGGTTAATTAGGTTTATTGCAATGTTGGGGTTGGTGGTTTAGGTGTTTGTTAATACTTTGTGCGGGAGGTTAGTTTTTTTTTTGTTATACTGTATGCGGGCAGTTACGTGGTTTTTACTTATTTCTTGCGGGAGGTTACGTGTTTTTTTGATAATTTCGTGCGAGTGGTTGTGTGTTTTTTTTTTTAAGGCTTTTAGGGGCAGTGCCCATACAAATGCCGCTTTAGGGGCAATGGGTACTTTAGTTTTTTTTAGTGGGGGTTTTACTGTTAGGGGGGATTTAGTAATTTTTAAATGTAAAAGAGCTGTTTAACTTAGGGCAATGCCCTGCAAAAGGCCCTTTTTAAGGGTTATTGGTAGTTTAGGGGGGGTTTATTTTTTGGGGGCGCTTTTTTTCATAGGGATTAGGTTTAAAAAAATGTATTTTTGATAATTTTGTTTATTTTTCTGTAATTTTAGAGTTTTTTTATTATTTGTAATTTTAGATTATTTTTTTAATTTAATGTTAGGTTTTATTTAAGTGTAATTTAGTATTGGGGTTAATTTAGGGGGTGTTAGGTTAGGGGGCTTAGTAATTAAATTAGTAATTTGCGTTGTGGGGGGGTTGGAAGTTTAGGAGTAAATAGGTTAATTAGTTTTATTGTGATGTGGGGGTTTGGCGGTTTAGGGGTTAATATGTTAATTAGGTTTATTGCGATGTTGGGGTTCTTGGTTTAGGGTTTAAATGGGTTAATTAGGTTTATTGCGATGTGGGGGTTTGTCGGTTTAGGGGTTAATGGGATAATTAGGTTTATTGCGATGTGAGGGATTGGCGGTTAAGGGGTTAATATTTTAATTATGTTCTTTGCGGATTAGTGGTTAATTACTTTATTATTTTGCGATGTGGGGGTTTGCGGTTTAGGTGTTTGTTAATACTTCGTGCGGGAGGTTAGGTTTTTCTGTTATACTTTATGCGGTAGGATACGTGGTTTTTACTTATTTCTTGTGGGCGGTTACGTGTTTTTTTGATAATTTTGTGCGGGCGGTTGCGTGTTTTTTTTTTTTTAAGGCTTAGGGTTTACCTACGCTGCATCCAGGTGGATTCCGAAAATGGCAGGGTAGTGAAAGAGTCCACCATTCTTTTGGCTGCCTCACGCAGCCAACATTCCTTTGAGGATGCATGTGCAACTGGCGACACGGATGCGTTACAAACGCAATTATGGTATAGGTATGAGTGCTATATCGGATAAGCACAAACAGCCATGATAAACCCGATATTTATTGTGCTTAACTGTAAGCATGCCACTCATAATATGGGCCAAAATAAAGTGTTTTATAATGCCCTGAAATGGCTAGTTTAAGTTTTATAAATACAGATAAAAAGATCACTTTTAAATGGCATGGATACCAAAATGAAACTTTTACAGTTTAGTAAAAAAAAAAAAAATTACTTGTATAATCAAATGTAGTTCTTTCTTCCAGTCTGCTTTGTTCCTTCCATTACAGTATACTCAGGTAGGCTCAGGAGCGTGAATGTGTGCTGAGCATTATTTTTATTATTTGTACAACTTTACTTCAAACACAGTTGCAATCACTGCTGCCATTTAGTGCACACACCTAAGTCTACATAGTCTAACTACTTAGTACTGTCATAGCCAGCAGTTAAGTTTCAACAAACAATATAAAAGGAAATAGGTAAAGTTTATAGACGTAACTGGATTTTTTTTCTTGTATGCTTAATCTGAATGATGTCCCTTTAAACATGATAGTACATTTAGTAAATAATGAGTTTATAAATAGACCATGTATAAGTGTCAGGTTCAGTGTATCTGATATAACTACAGAAATAATGCAGAACATTAAAGCAGCTGGAGATTTAAAGCTCTCACATATAAACCCTGTAATCAGTAGCTACACTGTATATGTCAGTCTACTGGCTTCAGTGTAATTGTTTAATAATTCCTTTTGAAAGTTTATTGCAGATCCAAATATAATTTTATGACTTACAGAGCTGTGAAAAAGAAACAAATTCTTAAAAGTGTTTTAAAATAAAACTGCCCTCATAAAAATGTAGTTTTATTGGAAGAATTTAATAACGGCAAAACTTCAAATGTAATTATTTTTTCCCTATTCATCTAATGCACTAGACTGAATATACAAATGTATTTATAAATATAAAAGGTAGAATTAACATCTTTGATGTCATAAAAAAAGGTTCTTCCCAAAACAAAAGAAAACAGAATGAAATGTATATCAAAATCATAAATTATCTTTAAAATTAACACAAACAATTATAAATGCGTATAACGTTACTATATAAAGCCCTGGTAAGACCTCACCTAAGGCTTGAGTATGGAGTACAGTTCTAGGGACCGATCGCAAAGAAAGATATTGTAGAACTAAAAAAAGTTCAGAGAAGGGCCACAAAGCTAATAAGGGGATTGGAGAATTTAACCTATGAGGAGAGGCTACCCAAACTGGGTCTGTTTTCTTTAGAAAAAAGGTGCTTGAGAGGTGACATGATTACTTTATATAAATATATTCAAGGCTCATATACAGAGATGGTAGAAGCTCTGTTTATTCCAAGAAAATTGTTTCTGACAAGAGGTCACAATTTAAAGTTGGAGGAAAGGAGATTAAGGGCCCTATTTAACAAATGTCTGTCGAACATGATCCAATCAGCGGATCATGTCCGTCAGTCAATGCTGAATGCGGAGAGCAATACGATCTCCGCATTCAGAATTGCACCAGCAGCTCTTGTGAACTGCTGGTGCAACGCTGCCAACTGCAGATTCGCGGCCAATCGGCCACTAGCAGGGGGTGTCAATTAACCCGATCGTATTCGATCGGGTTGATTTCACGCAATCTCTGTCCGCCTCCTCAGAGCAGACGGACAGGTTATGGAGCAGCGGTCTTTAGACCGCTGCTTCATAACTGGTGTTTCTGGCGAGTCTGAAGGCTCACCAGAAACACGGCCCTTCAAGCTCCATACGGAGCTTGATAAATGGGCCCCTTAATCTCCTTCAACAGAAACATTTTTTCACTGTAAGAGCAATCAAATTGTGGAACTCATAACCAAAGGAGGTAGTGAATGCCAATAGCCTAGATACATTTAAAAATAGTCTGGATACATTTCTGTATATAAACAAAATTCATGGATATGATTGATAGTATTAAATGGGTTATTTAAGCTTAACTGGAGCTTTTGTAAGTATTTTTTGTATAGGTTGAACTCAATGGGCTTCAGTCTTTTTTCAACCTTATCTACTATTACTATGTTACTATGTAAAATGAGGGTGTTGATAGGGGAGTTGCACATCCCTAAATATAAAAAGATGAAGATGCATTTATAAAATTTACCATAATGCATTTATCTATATTTATATTATTCCTATACATCTATATTTTCCTATGCTATTAATTTATGTATTATTCATTTTCGGTCACTTTTTGAATTCACTAATGAATGTTTGCCAAACACTAAAACTAGGTAACCTGTAGGATGTTTCCTCTGTATTGCTCACCTGCAATCTTCTGCTCCAGCACTCTTTATCTTATGCACACTTGGGTCGTGTCCAGGTGTATGGAGCAAGCAATAACACTTTTATTCTAAAATTCTTATAAAAACATAGAAAATCAGACAATAAAAAGTATGTAAGGGTGCACCAGCTGTGCTCATCATATGACAACTAAGCAGATACTCCAGTAGAGCTGTGTAACAAGTTTTCAAAATAATGCAAATTGCTTAAACCAGCAATCTTATTTGCAGTTTATAGAATTTGCTTTTTGGCCTCTCTAGGGAGCATGGGACAAATACAAATTTTACACTAAAGCAAGAGGAGTTTAATGTCTTTTTAAAAGGACATTAAAGACTGAATGTCATGAATACATAACAAGCGGGTTATTCCCCCCCACCTCCCCTTAGTCATGAATGCCACCATGATGACATCTGTCTTTCACTACATTCCAGTGATTAACTGTTTGCTCATGTGCAGGAACTCCTTCAGATACCTGCAGTGCAACCTAGGTTCCATAATGGCTACACCCACGATTATAGGGAGTTGTATGAAAGGTACTTAGTTTTTAGAGTTCCTTTACGGTCTGAGACCTCATGCTCACTGAGTCTGACAAACAGCAAAGGATCAATCATTGCTATAGAATCTCTTTAGAAGCAGCAGTCAATCAAAGTATGTATGAACTGATGCACTGCAGTGGAAGCAGAATAATGACTGACAGATTTATATTTCAGCAGGGTCCGCTCTCCAAATAAAAGGCTGCATAGTATAACATAGGTACTGGATGGAATGAAGAGGACATTCCAATTGTTGTAAAGTTAGGGGATATAGACGGATGGGCTTGAGTTTCTTAAATAAGTATTTCTCAAGTGGGACTAAAATCTGATAATGTAAATTCTATTGGATCTGTAAAGTTTATTAGATTTTTGTTGTCACAACAAGGTAGGCAAGTTAGCAAATGTATTATAATTTAGGTCAGTATCACTAATGTTAGGCTCAAGCAAATTTAAACATCAGTTTTTTAACTCTACAATAGAATACTTTACGAGAACACATATAGCACACATTACAGTTTCCAAAATCCCCAAAAAAACATTTCATAAAATACTTGGTCAGTTTAAAACAGTGTTTAAAGGATTATATGCAATATAACCAAACTGGGGTTCAGTAAAGGTGAAATAGAATCACTCATTACAGATTCATTATAGGTTTTCACTTAGATGTCTTAGTTCATTGATCTTTCAACTACTGTACCTAGGAGAGGCTTCCAATCCAAAAGTAATTTCAAATCTAAGCCAAAAATTTCCACAATGGGATAAAGTGGTTAAAGAAAGTATTTATAGGGGTATACAGCTATGGAAGAAGGCAGAACATAATAAATATATAGGTGATGTCTGTTCTTTAAATTGCATTTCATGGCTACCACTATTAAACCATTACAAGTACTTTGACTTACTACTGTGTCTTTAAAGAATCATTGAGATTCTGGAATGAGAAGCATTTTATAATTGTGAGCCTTCTAAAAGCAATAAACAATTTCCATCCTACTGTTATCTTGTGATAAAAAGTTGCTTTTTAAATTTTGATACATTTATGATGGAAATTGTTTATTGCTTTTAGAAGGCTCAAAATTATAAAATGCTTCTTGTTCCAGAATCTCACTGATTTCATATTGTTACACTTTGCTCTAGGGCAGTACTTATCTCCTGTGAATTTTTAACATCAATATATTTTGGAGATAAAACTTGACATCATGCACAGCATAACTTGCAGCCATCTAAAGCGCACAATGCAGACATTCTTTACCAAATGGAAAGGATTTGTATTAGTCCAAAGCGAAAGATCTGCACCTATGTATGACATTTTTAGGGAACCTGCTACTATAGCCTATTTAAAAGCATGCTAAATATATTTAAAGTGATCAATGAACTCTGAAGTATCCAACATTTTAGTATTCAATCTTTTATTTTAGCTCTTCTTCAAAGACAATTTCAGACACTCGGGGGCCGAATTAACAAAGTGCGAGCGTTCCTGATCCGCTGTAGCGGATCATGTCTGCCGCACATCGATAAATGCCGACAGCATACACTGTTGGCATTTATCATTGCACAAGCATTTCTGGTGAAATGCCTGTGCAATGACGCCCCTTGCACATTCATAGCCAATCGGCCGCTATCAGGGGATGTCAATCAACCCGATCGAATCCGATCGGGCTGATTGCTGTCCGCCACCTCAGAGGTAGTGGACGAGTTAAGGAGCAGCGGTCTTAAGGCCGCTGTTTCTTAACTCCTGTTTCCAGCGAGCCTAAAGGCTTGCACAGAAACAGATGCATACGGATGCATTCGGGTCTTAATAAATATGCCCAAAAAAATCAATTACAGAGCATGTATGCACTCTGCAGACACCAAATGGTCTGGTATTTATCAGGGGATATTTAAATTTGTGAGGTCAGTTATAATCCTTTAGAACAACTTACAATTACTTATCAACAAAAATGCCTATAGCCTTTAATGGAGAATTTTGTAGATAAAAACTTTGATGATCTTTTCTAAAGGATTGTGAGCCACTCCTATGCTAGAAGCTAAACTAGAAAGGCCAACAGGTAACTGTCACATTTTATAATTTGCTATTACATTGTAGATTGTATTTTTCAGATCATTAAGATCTCTCTATTTCAAAATCAACTAAAATGAATCATATAACCTAGTTAGATCACACTTTAATTAATTGACCACACACACATTAAATTAAATGACTCATTTGAATACACGACGATTCCCTTTTATTGAACCAACCTATTTGGGAAACAAGCATTTTATGTTAACAATAGTGTCTTTTGTGAAGTATGTGTTTAACCCCTTAGTGACCAGAGCACTTTTTCATTTGTTTGGGACCAGGGCTATTTTTACATTTCTGCTGTGTTTGTGTTTAGCTGTAATTTTCCTCTCACTCATTTACTGTACCCACACAAATTATATACAGTTTTTCTCGCCATTAAATGGACTTTCCAAAGATACCATTATTTTCAGCATATCTTATAATTCACTATAAAAATTTTGTTATAAAATATGATGAAATAATGGAAAAAAGCACACTTTTTCTAACTTTGACCGCCAAAATCTGTTACAAATCTACAACCACCAAAAAACACCCATGCTAAATAGTTTTGAAATGCCCAATGTTTACATGTTCTTTGCTTTTTTGCAAGTTATAGGGCAATAAGTACAAGTAGCACTTTGCTATTTCCAAACCATTTTATTTCAAAATTAGCGATAGTTACATTGGAACACTGATATCTGTCAGGAATCCCTGAATAACCCTTCACATGTATATATTTTTTCTTAGTAGACAACCCAAAGTATTAATCTAGGCTTATTTTGGTATATTTCATGCCACCATTTAATCGCCAAATGCGATCAAATAATAAAAATCGTTCACTTTTTCACAAACTTTTTCACAATTTTTGGTTTCTCACTGCAATTATTTACAAACAGCTTGTGCAATTATGGCACACATGGTTGTAAATGCTTCTCTGGGATCCCCTTTGTTCAGAAATAGCAGACATATGTGGCTTTGGCATTGCTTTTGGTAGTTAGAAGGCCGCTAAATGCCACTGCGCACCACACTTGTATTATGCCCAGCAGTGAAGAGGTTAATTATGTAGCTTGTAGGGTTAATTTTAGCTTTAGTGTAGCGATCAGCCTCCCACCTGACACATCCCACCCCCTGATCCCTCCCTGACCCCCCTTAAACAGCTCTCTACCCTCCCCCACCTCACAATTGTCACCGCCATCTTAAGTACTGGCAGAAAGTCTGACAGTACTAAAATAAAAGGCTTTTTTATTTATATATATATAGTTATTCTGCAGTGTTGGATCCCCCTGAGCCCCCAACCTCCCTGTTCCCCCTGCCCCCCAAACAGCTCTCTAACCCTCCTCCCTCTACCTAGGTGCCGCCATATTGGGTACTGGCAGCTGTTTGCCAGTACCCAATTTGTTAAAAAAAATGTGCCTTTTCTTAAATAAATAAATAAAATCCCCAATTTTCTGTAGTGTAGCTGCACCCCCTCAATACCCTCCCCCTCCCAGATCCCTTGCCCAACATCGGATTCCCCCCTCCTTTTTATGCATTAATATGCATCTAATGGAAATGCTATGCGCACGCCGTACATACACCGCCCCGCTCGCACTAGGAGCCAACAATTAGGAGGAAAGATACCACCGAACCCGCATCCCTGCTACTGCTCCCACTTACCAACGATCGGCACCATCAATGGCCGATGCAGAGAGGGCCACAGAATGGCCTTCTCTGTATCGTTGGGTAAAAAAGGGTATTGAAGAGTTGTCTCAATATCGAGGCATCACTGCAATACCCTGAAAGTGTCTGGAAGCGATCACTTCCAGTGCTTCAAACCCCAGAGGATGTGTCAGGCACGTCCTTGGTTGTTAACTGACATCAAAATGAGGACGTGCTTGACACGTCCTTGGTCATTAAGGGATTAAAGGGACATTCAAGTCAAAATTAAACTTTCATGAATCAGAGCATGCAATTTTAAATAACTTTCCAAATTACTTCATTAACAAATGTGCACAGTCTTTTTATATTTACACTTTTTGAGTCACCAGCTCCTACTGTGGATGTGCAAGAATTCACAGAATATACATATATATACATTTGTTATTGGCTGATGGCTGTCACATGATACTGGGGGAGTGGAAATAGACATAACTTTGAAATTTGTCAGAAAGAAATCTACTACTCATTTAAAGTTCAGACTAAGTGCTATTGCATTGTCTTTATCATGCATCTGTTGAGTATTCAAATCTACTGTTTTTATTTTACTGGCACTTTAACAACTTGCAACACATTGCAGCTCCTTAGTAGGACATGGCCATTTATTGGTGGCTACATGTGTATGCCTCTTCTAATTGGCTCACTCATTGTTCAATGTCTAAGGGCTGTAATGTATTCTTGCTCCAAGAAGGACTTCACTTTCAGGTAGATTACAAGTTATGGGCGCAACGGGGTGCGAAATGAATGCAAAAAAGTTGCGTTATTTCACACTCCATAGCGCTGCCATTAGAAGTTTTCAAACAGCTGGCTTGCGATATGGTTGCGTTGAGCTCTATACCGCACAAAATACAAGCTCTGTTTTGATGTGCTTGTGCACGCTTTCACCATAGACATCAATTGGGAGAGAGTGTTAGAAAAAAAACTAACACCTGCGATCAAGGAATGAAAAGCTCCGTAACGCAGCCCCATTGATGTCTATGGGGAAAAAAAAGTTACGTTTAAACCTAACACTCTAACATAAACCCCACGTTAATCTGCTGACCCCGACATCGCCGACACCTACATAAAGTTATTAACCCCTAATCTGCCGCTCCCAATATTGCCGCCACCGAAATAAATCTACTAACCCCTAATCTGCCACTTCCAATATCGCCGCCACTATACTAAAGTTATTAACCCCTATTCCCTTGCACCCCAACATCGCCCACACTATAATAAATCTATTAACCCCTATTCCGCTACTCCCCGACATCGCCGCCACTAAATAAAGTTATTAACCCCTAAACCTCTGGCCTCCCACATCACTACCACTAAATAAACCTATTAACCCCTAAACCGCCAGTCCCCCACATCGCAACAACCTAAATTAAACTATATTAACCCCTAAACCTAACCGTAACCCTAACCATAACTCTAACGCTAACACCCCCTAACTTTAACATAATTAAAATAGAGCTAAATTAAAGTTATAAATTAAATTATTAACTAAATAATACATATTTAAAACTAAATACATACTTACCTGTGAAATAAAACCTAAGCTAGCTACAATATTCAATAGTTATTAACTATTTACTAACTACCTAGTTAACATAAATATAAACTTTGTTGTGAAGTAAAACCTAAGCTGCCTTACACTAAAACCTAACATTACAAAAAATAAAAAACACTAAAATTACAAAAAATAACAAACTAAATTATCCAAAACAATAAAAATTATTCCTATTCTAATAACCTTTTTTTTTTAAAAAACACACCAAAATAAAAAACCCTAATCTATAATAAACTACCAAGGGCCCTTAAAAGGGCCTTTTGTGGGCCCTTAAAAGGGCCTTTTGTGGGGCATTGCCCTAAAGAAATCAGCTCTTTTTCTGCAAAAGAAAAACAAACAACCCCTAACAGTATACAAACCCCTACCCCCCAAACCCACAAAATAAAAATAAAGTAAAACCTAATCTACCCATTGCCCTGAAAAGGGCATTTGTATGGGCATTGCCCTTAAAAGGGCATTCAGCTCTTTTGCTGCCCATTAAAAATAAAAAATGGCTATTCTAAAAAGAAAAACCCACCCCAAATCGAAAAAAAAAACATTACACAAAATAATAAACAAATTTTCCAAAATAATAACAATTATTCCTATTCTAATACCCATTTTATTTTTTTTTTAAAAAAACACCCCAAAATAAAAGAAACCTAATCTATAATAAACTACCAATATCCCTTAAAAGGTCCATTTGTAGGGCATTGCCCTAAAGAAATCAGCTCTTTTCGAAACAAAAATACAAAGACCCACTAACATTACAAACTTCCACCCACCCAAACCCACAAAATAAAAAAACTATCTAAAAAACCCTAATCTACCCATTGCCCTGAAAAGGGCATTTGTATGGGCATTGCCCTTAAAAGGGCATTAAGCTCTTTTTCTTGCCCTTAAAAGGGCATTTAGCTATTTTAAGAAATGCCCAACCCCTAATCTAAAAAAAACACACCCAAAAAACCTTAAAAACAAACAAACATTAACCCCTCTTTAGGTACTCACAGTTGCTGAAGTCCCGCTCGAAGGATCTTCATCCCGGCAGCTCCATCTTCATCTAGACGGCATCTTCTATCTTCATCCCGACGGCATCTTCTATCTTCATCCTGGCGGCGTCTTCTATCTTTATCCCGGTGGCGCGGAGCGGGTCCATCCGGAAGACATCCAGCGCAGAGCATCCTCTTCATACGGTCGCCGCTGTATACTAAATCTTCAGTGCAAGAGAGTCTTTTCAAAATGGCGTCCCTTGCATTCCTATTGGCTGATTTGATTTTGGAAATTCAAATCAGCCAATAGGATGAGAGCTACTGAAATCCTATTGGCTGTTCAAAACAGCCAATAGGAGGAGAGCTTCTGAAATTCTATTGGCTGTTCAATGCAAGGGACGCCATTATGAAAAGGCTCCCTTGCATTGAAGATTTAGCATACGGCGGCGACCGTATGAAGAATATGTTCTGCACCGGATGTCTTCAGGATGGACCCACTCCGCGCCGCCGGGATGAAGATAGAAAACGCCGCTGGGATGAAGATAGAAGATGCCTCCTGGATGAAGATAGAAGATACAAAAATAAAAAAAACCTTAAAAAAGCTTAGCACCCAGGTGGTAAAGTGCTTAGCACTCAAAGGATTAAACAGCCCTGACATATATATTTTTCATATGTGTCCCTTTTTAAAGCGGCAATATGGTCACCCTAGGCTCATATCACTTCTCAATCTAAACATAAAAAGTATGCAAACATTTTGCCAATAAGCTTAAGAAATGTATTTCTCAGTTGCTATATAGTAATCAAGTGGGGTTTATACTGAGAAGTGAAACAAGTCATAATACTCTAAAGTTTCTTAAATTATAGCAAACTGCTAATACGCTAAAGCAGCAAATGTGCTTTTGTTGTTTTATAAAGTGAAATGTTAAATATTTGCTTCTTAACAGCTATTCCTCAAAAAAGCTTTTGGGTATCTTTAGCTTGACTATGTTTCCTATGAATTAAAGGGATAGTAAAGTCCAAATTAAACTTTCATGATTCAGATAGGGCATGTAATTTTAAACAACTTTAAAATGTACTTTTATCATCAAAGTTGCTTTGTTCTCTTGTTAATCTTATTTGAAAGCTAAACCTAAGTAGGCTCATATGCTAATTTCTAAGCCCTTGAAGGCCGCCTCTCACCTGAATGCATTTGACAGTTTTTCACAGCTAGAGGGCATTAGTTCATGTGTTTAAAATAGATAACACTGTGCTCACGCACGTGAAGTTATTTAAGAGCCAGTACTAATTGCCTGAAATGCAAGTCTGTTAAAAGATCTAAGATAATAAAATTGTATGTCCTGCTAGAGGAGGTTCCAGAGGAGGAGCTTAGCACAGGTGGCTAAGTGCTTGTACTCCAGTCACACAGCTACTGGTGGTGGTTTCATGCACCAAGCCCTGAGAAACTGGGGCAGCTATCCGACAGCAAGATCCAACGCTACCGGAACATAGACAGTGGATTTCCACCCCACTGTACTGAGACCCTTCAGCCTGGAATAAACTGCAATCCTATATATAATAACACCTAATGCAAGACAGGTATACTTTTATAAAGTCTTCTTCGCCCCTGTGACTTCAATTGAGAAAAAACAGGGTTGTAAAAAGGTCCGCTGCGCTGAACTGAGAGAGTCCTTCTCTCCTCTGAATACTCTCCTGACCCTAGCAAACAGCCCACTCACCTTCCTAGCCGGTACAGAGAAAGGAACGATGTCTGCTGTGACCAGAAAGGATCTTTCTGGTTCCCTCCTCCCCCACCGGTGCTGCGTGGGAGGAGGTGAGTCTGCCGCTGAGCTGGCCAGCTGATTGAAGGGGCTCACGGACCTGTGCACTATTGCCGAGGAATCTAAAGGGGATAGTCGGCCCCCACTGTTGCTGCGCGGGAGGAGGCTGACCCGCTGTGGAACAAGCTGCAGGATCACAGAACGCCGAAAGTGCTGAGAGCAAGGGAGTGAGTGACACAAAGGCTTTCCTTTATTCTGGATGTTTGTTTGCATTTGCTGGGGCGTGAGAGGGGAAAAAGTCTCATAAAGACATAAGAAACTTTGAGCCAGGGGAGAGAAGTGGAACATATAATAGTTTAATTCGGAAATAAAACACAAGCCATATTTTTTGCAATTGCAAGTTAAATCTACAAAGGTTGTCGGAGAAAAAAGTAAAAAAAGTTACAAGTAGCAACAGAAAGTGACAATTGGTAATATGGGACAAGACAGAAGCAGGAAAAAAGGAATTGATTCCATGTAACCTTTTTCTGAGCACCTGATTAACTGCTTATTGCTAAAAGTTTGTCTGGAACTTAAAGATTTCCCTCAGTTTTGATAAAGCTGTGAGAAGAAGAAAAGTGCTTTTCAATACCTTCCAAAATAGAACTGAGCTAATAAAGATCAAAGAAGGTGGATTCTACATTGAACTTATTAATTGGCTCCACAGTTGTAATTAAGATCTCACAAGGTTAACTGGTAAACTATAAACACCCTTCTCCATTAAAGAAGGCTCAAATGCCCACAAAAGAAGCAAGAAGGAAAAACTGAAATTAGCTCAATTTCTATAACTGTTGAGCAACTCAGGGGTTAAGTCCATGCCAATAGAAATTCCTTCTTTTGGTATTTAAAGGGGAAGGAGTGAGACACTGGTCAAAATTGTATGTTTGCTTACAGGACTTCTAATTATGCTTGCGTAAACCACCTTTTTTCTCTTTAAATAGGAGCGAGTGTATGATCATTGTAAACTACACTGGCCTTTGCAGGATGTGAATGACAGCATTTCAACATAAGTGAATATAATTCATTCCCTGCTAATAACATATATAATTGTATTGGGAAACTGGTATATCTACAATGTATATTAATCCCCATTTCTTAGAAACCCTTTTTGTTTTTTTGTTTGTTTTTTTGTTTTTTTCTCTCTGACCATAAAATATACTAAGTAGATTGTAAAAAGGAAAAAAAAGAGAAAACAAACCCCTATTCTCTTGTTTATAACCAAGACTTGAACAACTAGCTACGTTGGTGTTGTAACATACTGCTTTTTCAATTGGTTCATATATGTTTAGGTGCTTGAAATTGAAAACTTAGTACCTAACTGATCTTGCTAATTTACATATGTAATTGCTGATAGTCATCAAATTAGTCAAAAAGAGGGAGAAAGAAGGGGGGAAGGATAGGAGAAGGGGAGAAGAAAAAAAAAAGGGAAAGAATTGGTAACCCGTTTAGCGCTATTAACTTATGCATTTTTGTATGTAAGGCATAATAATTTCAAATTTGTCATTAAGCTGTCTTTGCTAAGATAGCGGCTACAAGCGGACGACTGCGACAGTGGTAACTAACTGACACTTTCTCCCCTAGTAAAGCTCTGAATATTAAGCTATTTTGAGGGGGTACTTTACTGCTCTTCTCCCATTTGATGTATATGTGCTTATATTTGAAAGCTCATTGCTAAATTGACTTGCTTTAAATTACAAAAGTAAGTTGATATAGCTAGTGTGTCAAATAACTCGTTATAAATATAATATATGTAAACATTCACCCTATTTGTATATCTAAATAGTAACAAATAGAATAGCTTAAGAGTTGGCAATCTATATCCCTCCTATCCTCTGCCATAAAGCAGTAGGTGTTAATTAAAGTATCTGTTTTGTTTTTCTTCTTGATGCTATGTCTATGGCTGGTCAAGTGATTCCCATTCACTTTTTCTAAATCAATTAATCCTCAAGCAAAAATCTTTGGGGTTTTTTTTTGTTTTTTTTGCTCTAGGTCTTATTCACCTTGGTTTTCCCTGGTCATAATAATATTAATCCAGGGCCTCGTCACTAGCACTGGTACTGGGGTGTTGGGCTCCTTTTTTTTCTTTTTTCTTCTCTTTCTTATTGCACCTATATTATTAGGGCCCTGTACGTTTAGGCACGAGGTGATTGGATATATGTAATTGGGCCACCCACTAGTTACCACGGCATATGGATACATTTTTTCACTCTCACTCCCGGACTCCTTCACCAGCCATGGCAGCCAAACAGAGAGAAAGGAGGGCAAAAGCCACTGTTGAAGCACCTACTGAAATATCTACGGCTGCAACCTTCATTCCGCCGATAAACAAATTAACCAATGTACAGGCTCTAGTGTCTAGTATCTCAGAGGCTTTAACCCCTAAATTTGATGCATTAAGGTCTGAGATCAAACAAGATATTAACTTACTTAGACATGAGATAAAACTATTTTCTAATAGACTGGACGAAGCTGAACAGAGAGTATCCGACTTGGAAGATCTCACTTCAGCTCAGGGATCTAACCTGGAATCCCACAATGCAATTATCTCTAAATTACAGTATAAAATTGAAGACCTGGAAAACCGCTCTAGGCGGAATAATATTCGCATCATAGGGGTACCCGAGGGGGGCCAATCGGAAGACTTGAGTGTATTCATTCCTGAAGTATTAGTACAGCATCTTAAAATCCCTCCCAATCATCCACAGATAGTAGTTGAGAGGATACATAGAATGGGGGGCTAAGAGTGGATAGGCAGGAGGGTAGCAGACCCAGACCTATCATAGCAAAGCTACTTAACTTTCAAGATAAGGTCACAATGCTCCAATGTTTTCGCAAAAATCAGCCCATAACATACAAGGAAAATAAAATTCTTTTATTTCAGGATTATTCAGCGGAAACAGCGACTAAGAGAAGGAACCTGGCCCCAATCTGTACAAAATGTATTCAACAAGGCTATCAGGCCTTAATTATTTACCCCTCCAAATTGAAAATATATGTCAGAGGGGAGGCTCATTTCTTTGACCACCCACAAGAGGAGAAAAATTGCTGCGACAATTAAACACTCAGGAGTAATAAAAAATATCTATAAGTATATATCTATAATAAGTATAAGAGTATGTTAGAATGGGTAGAATTCTACTTCCTATTTTTTTTCTTTTACTTTTTTTTTCCCCTCTTTCTCTCTCTCCTTCCTCTCTCCTTCCCCTCCTCGGCTGAATGATCAATCCAGTGGCCAATTTTAAGGTAGTCTCCTGGAATGTGGGGGGTATTTTGACTCCCATTAAAAGGAAAACTATTCTAGCCCATGCGAGACGGCTTGAGTCTGACATACTTTTCCTACAGGAAACACACCTAACTCCGGAGGAAACACTGAAGCTCAAAAAGGGATGGGTGAAAGAAGTTTATGGTTCATCAGGTATTGGTAGGAGAAGAGGGGTAGTCATACTGATGGGGAAAAAGGCTAAAAGCAGAAATCTTGCAGGTTTTAGCAGATCCAGAGGGGAGATTCATATTTTTGAAGATTAAAATTGACAATCTAATTTTTTCATGTTGTAATATATATGCACCTATTGTTATCGATCTAGAATTCTGGAATCAGCTGCAAGCCAAAATCCTTTCCTTTATGGAAGGCTATCTAATTCTTGGAGGCAATTTTAACATGGCTCCTCATTGCCCTCTGGATAGGCTAAGGGAAGATGCGAAACATAAAAAGAATAAAAAAGATAACTTAGAAACTAAACTATTGGCTAAAATTAAGTAAAATTTGAATATTAGAGATATATGGAGGATTCAGAACCCTGATGCCAGAGAATTCACTTGCTTATCCAAAGCACACAAGACTATGTCTAGAATCAATTTTTTCCTAATTGATGAAAGATTGTGTACAGCCAAAGTAAGAGCAAAGATATTACCTGTCTTCCTTTCGGACCATGGACCAATCTCTCTGGACTTCCAATTCACAGTCTCCAGATCAAGCTCTTTGTGTTTCCACTTCCCCTCCTTCTTAGCTTCTGATTCAAAATTCAAGACTCAGCTGAAGATTAAATTTGAGGACTATATCCAGTGCAATCGGGAATATTGGGACCGCCCTCTGATTCTTTGGGAAGCGGCAAAAGCGGTTATGAGAGGCGAAATTATTGCCTATAATGCAATGATAAGCAAGAAACTAAGACTAAGAGAAAGAGAGTTAAACAATGTAGTGATTAACTCATATAATCGTCTTCTCATGACAAAAAAACAGGCTAATTGGGCAAGTTATATTCAAGCAAAAAATGATAAGGATACATTTGCAATTTATAGAGAAACCCAAATAGATTTAAAACTGAAATCTAAACTATACAGATACGGAAACAAATCCGGTAAATTACTCGCCAAATTGGTTAAAAGTGACAAAAAGTCATCATTTATTGAGAAACTTCTTGTAAACGGGAAGCTTCTTACGGAGAATACAGATATTTACGAGGAAATGGCCAAATACTATCAAGAGATATATACTGCTAGAAAATCTGACTTAACGCAGGCAGCGGATTTCTGGAGCAAAATCGGTTGTCCCAAGGTAACTGTAGAATCAATAGAGACTCTTAATGCCCCGATAATAGTGGAGGAAATAGAGAAAGTGATCTTTGAATCTGCTACTAACAAAGCCTCAGGGCCGGACGGCCTACCAAACGAATTTTATAAGATTTTGTCTTCAGAAATCACGCCCCCCCCCTCTGTAATTTATACAATGCTATGTATATCAAAGGAGAACCGGTACCGAAAGCATTTTCAGCTTCATTTACAACCCTTATCCTTAAAGGTGGGAAAGATCCAGCTCAAAGAGAGTCATATAGGCCGATAGCCCTATTATACACTGACTATAAGGTCTTCATGTCAATCCTGGCAAAAAGACTACAAGAGCTATTATCTAACATTATTAGATTAGATTAGATTAGATTAGATTAGTTTTTCCTTTTAAGCTTCTATAACGTCTCCCAGATGGTAAAAGGGCAAATAGTCTGTTGCTAACATGGAAAGGATCATGAATAATTCGATAGGCCTTTAAAAGACTACGTCTGCTTTGAAGATCTTCAATGGTAGGTAACTGAGCACCTATGATATACTGGGCGGTTTTAACAACCCGTTGCAGAGCTTTGCGATCAGAATTAGTACAGTTTCCATACCATACTGTAATACAGTTGGTGAGAATACTCTCAATAGTACAGCGATAAAAATTAATTAAAATCTGAGTAGATAAATTAACTTTTTTCAGTGTTCTTAAAAAATAGAGACGTTGTTGTGCTTTTTTCACTAAAGTTGAGGTGTTCAAAGACCAAGTCAGATCCTCAGAGATGTGTGTGCCCAGAAACTTGAAACTTGGTACACGTTCAACCTCAGTTCCATTTATATGAATGGGCAATTGTAAACATCGATTAGATTTCCTAAAATCAATAATAATTTCTTTAGTTTTTTTAGTGTTTAGGTCCAGGTTGTTCTCAGCACACCAAATAGCCAGTTGCCTTATTTCTTCTCTATAAGCTGATTCATCGTTGTTACTGATCTGGCCTATCACAGTGGTGTCATCAGCAAACTTGATAATACTATTGGATACATACTTAGGCAAACAGTCATGGGTAAAAAGAGAATATAGCAGTGGACTCAATACACACCCTTGTGGAACACCAGTATTAAGGGTCAGAGTAGATGAGGTGTGATTACCAATTTTTACCAATTGCGGTCTGTTTGTCAAGAAGTCCAGAATCCAGTTGCATAATAAAGTATTTATGCCAAGATCATGGAGTTTGGCAACCAGCTTAATAGGAACAACTGTGTTAAATGCCGAACTAAAATCAATAAACAACATTCTAACATAGGTGTTATTGTGATCTAAATGAGTGAGGGCAAAATGCAGAGCTGACGAGATAGCATCTTCTGTTGACCTATTTTGGCGATACGCATATTGGTTAGGATCCAATGCAGGTGGTAGGCAAGTTTTAAGATAGGCCATGACCAGCCTCTCGAAACATTTCATAAAGGCTGAAGTGAGTGCAATGGGGCGAAAGTCATTAAGACAGACTGCTGTTGATTGTTTAGGCACAGGAATGATGGTGGTTTCCTTAAAGCATGTAGGAACAGTTGTTTGAGCCAGAGACAAATTAAAAATATCAGTAATTACTGTAGCCAATACTCCAGCACAGGATCTTAACACATGTCCAGGAATATCATCAGGACCGGCTGCTTTATATACATCCACCTTGGAGAGGATCCGATACACTTCAGCAACGGAAAAACTCAGGGGTAGTTCATCTGGTGGATGCATAAGTTTAGTAATTGTTTCTTTGTTTTCACGGTCAAATCGGGCATAGAAATAGTTAAGTTCGTCTGGAAAGAAAGCATCATTAATTATGGGGACTGTGCTTGTGGTTTTATAGTCAGTAATGGACTGTATACCTTGCCACATTCTTCTGGAGTCAGAGTTGTTATTAAAGTGCTCTTCTATGCGTGTTTTCAAGTCAAATTTAGCTCTTTTTATTCCTTTCTTTAAATTGGATCGTGCTAAACTATAAGCCTCAGTATTACCAGTTCTAAATGCAATGTTACGGGCTTGCAATAAGAGGCGAACCTCTTTGTTTACCCAAAGGTTTTTGGTTAGGAAAGGTTTTGATCCTCTTATAGGTGGTTTCCTTGCTGATACAATAACGAATATGATCTAGGACAGATGATGCATACAAGTCTAGATCAACTTGAGAGTCACTCTTGTCTCTTACAGCAAATGTAGTCCAGTCAGTAGATTGAAACTGTGCTTGGAGTTTTTGAGTCGCATCCTCCGGCCAAACTTTAACTATTCTTACAGAAGATTTTTCACTTTTAATTAGTGGAGAATACCTGGGGTATAAAAAAAGTGCAAGGTGATCAGATTTGCCCAAATGTGGAAGAGGTAGTGCTTTATAAGCATCAGCAATGTTTGTATAAACATGATCTAATATTTTATTCTCTCTTGTAGCACAGGTAAAATTTTGATGAAATTTCGGTAACACAGTTTTTAAATTTGCATGATTAAAATCTCCTGCTATAATGTAGGCTCCGTCTGGTTGAGCAATTTGTTGCTTATTTATCGCTTTTTGAAGTTCTTTCATTGCAATTTTTGCATTAGCATCAGGTGGAATATATGCTGCCATAATAATAACAGAAGTGAATTCCCTAGGTAAATAAAAAGGCCTGCACTTTAGCATCAAATATTCTGAATTAACAGAACAGTAGCTTTCAGTGATTGTAGAATTAGTGCACCAGTGGTGATTTATATAAATACATAGCCCACCACCTTTGGACTTTCCAGATTCAATACTACTCCTGTCTGCTCTGAAGATATCGTAACCCTCCAGTTTAATAGCATTGTTTGGAATATCATCATTTAACCATGTTTCTGTGAAAAGTAATATGTTACTGTCTCTGATGTTTTTGCATGCATGCATCCTTAATTTTAGTTCATCGATCTTGTTAGTGAGAGATCTCACATTAGCAAGAACAATACTGGGCAAGGGGACTCGATGGGGAGACGCTGACAGTCTATTGCGGATGCCTCCACGCTTGCCACGCCTCTGTTTACGATCCCTCTGCCGTCTGCGCGCTCCTCGCCCCTACAATGCAGACACCGGAGGCTCCCCAGCAGTCCACGGCAAACTGACAGGCACACAGATGCTCCGAAGGTTAGTAGAAACAGTTTGTGAGTACTGAATTCTGATATCCAAAAGTTCCAGCCTGCTGTACCTAATATGTGCGGTACTGATCACAGTTAGCAGGCTTAAGACAACCAGCAAAGTAGCAACCTGTGTAGTAGGATTAGCTGGACACAGAGCCTCGCGTTGTGCACGCGCCGCCATTTTGCACAAAGACATACACACATTATAAACAAAGACCAAGCAGGATTTTTAATTTCACGGAATTCCTCAGCAAAAATCAGAGAGGTTTTAGTGGTAACAGAACACTTCCATAATGTGGGAGGGAAGGAGAGGGGGAGAGAGGAACAAACTCCAGACTTAGCTATTGTGACAATTGATGCTGAGAAAGCATTTGACTCAATACAGCATGACCATCTTTTCATGTCTTTGGAACAGTTTGGGTTTAAAGGATGCTTTCCTAAATTTCTTAAAAATTTGTATAACCTTCCCTACACAAGTATAATCGTGAATAGCACAGTCTCTTCACAAATCACGCTTAGTAGAGGAACTAGGCAAGGGTGTCCCCTCTCTCCTCTCCTTTTCAACCTCTGCATCGAACCATTAGCTATTAGGATTAGGTCACAGCTGGAAGGTGTTGTGATAGGTAGACAGGAGATGAAATTAGCCTTATACGCTGATGACATTCTTGTCTATTTGTCAAATACTAAAGCCAATATACCTAAACTCCTGCAAATTATTAATCAATTTGGATCATTCGCTGGCTATAAAATAAATGTTTCGAATCAGAGTTGTTCTGGCTTAGAAAAAACAAGGACTCCTTTCTTAATAGTCCCTTTCGAACAGTTAAGAAGTCATTTAAATATCTAGGTATAGTAATACCTACTAATCTAAAAGACATATAATTTTAATATTCCCCCAATTTTGACAGAAATCAAAGATAAACTTAGATGTTGGGAAAACCTACCTCTTTCTATTTCAGGACGGATAGCCCTATTTAAAATGGTCCTTCTCCCTAAACTATTGTACGTGCTACAGAACACGGCACTAATACTTTTAGACAGGGATATTCAAGTATTAAACAGCTGGCTTAGAGCTTTTATTTGGCAGAAGAGGAAACCCAGGATAGCCCTGAAGAAATTAACACAAGCCAAAATATTCAGTGGTCTCGCATTACCTGACTTACGACTTTACAATTTAGCTTTTCTAGCATGAATTGTGGCAGACTGGGTCCCCTGTAACAATTATATCTTGAACAATGCATTGAAAGAAAGTATCTGTGACCCATATCTCCCATGCGCATTGCTGTATTGTGACCCAAAAGGAATACCATCTAGAATAAAGGAAATTAAAATGATCTTTAATCCTTTAAAGCAGTGCTTTCCAAACTGTGTGTCGGGACACACTAGTGTGTCGGCAGCAGTGTGTAGGTGTGTCCCTGCTTCAGCACAAAATTTTTTAAATTAAATTTTTGTAAAAAATGTTTTGGGTTTCTGACATCCCGCCTGCCTGCTACACATATCACATGGTTGACATGTGATTGATACCTAGGCTGTCACAGATCATCTTAACCTATTGGCACAGCTCATTGTGAACTGAAACTATTCCAATTGGCGGCTTTGGCAACACATTGGCTCGTGACTGCATGTGTAGTCAGTGAGTGGGACAGCAGTGTGTTTGCAGCGTGGGCAGTAGTCAATCGGACTCACCGAGCTCTGAGGGCAACAGCTTAAATGCTGAGCTGAAGTCAGAAGTCAGTGGGGTTTTTTTTGCAGCTAACTCCCAGTAGTGCATTGTTGCTCCTGCTCTTGATATATGGATAGGAAGTGGAAGCTTAAAAATGCTTGATGATGAAATGTGTCTTTATCTAATATTCCACCAAATATTCAGAAATTGTGTTCATCCCATCAACATAAGTAGTTATTGGTGTAGTTATTATAAACTTTTTTTTAATTCTTGCACATATATACTGTTACTTGTAAATACATTTAGTTATTATATAATTTATATATGTGTCCGTATCTCTTAAGACAAGTTAGTTTAACCTCCTTTTTGCTAGTACAACTGATTTACTGTGTCACGAAATGATGTAGGTCTAAAAAGTGTGTCACCAAGATGAAAAGTTTGGAAAGCTCTGCTTTAAAGGCATGGTGGAGGATAGGGAAGCTTCTCTCTATAAATTGCAAGGTCTCTAAGTATCTCCCCCTTATTGGGAACCCACTATTTCAAGCCGGTTTAGACTATGAAATTTTTAAGAACTTGCAATTAGCAGGACTGAATAGGATTACACAATTTATCGATAAAGAGAAAAAATGTATCAAAACATTCGAAGAAATTAAAAATAGCTTTAACCTCTCTAACAGGGAGTTCTTTGCATTTTTGCAAGTAAGGCATTATGCATTAGAGCTAATGAAGGAGGCAGAGTAGCAATGGGAACTAGGAGGTCTAGAGGACTGGTTCACATTAGTCAAGAAGGGACGTATGTCCATCTCCTACTGCTATCATCTTCTAGGAGCTGGTGAAGGGAGACATACTCTCGAGAAAATTGCTCAAGATTGGAGATTAATTCTGGCTCAGGAAAATATTGATCATAAACTTATACAAAAATCCATACATAAAGTGGCCCAGGCTACCCTCTCAGCAACATGGAGAGAGGCACACCTTAAGTTATTACATAAATTTCACTATACCCCGGAAAAAGGCCATAAGCTTCAGAATAGGAATTTTTATAAATGCCCTAAATGTTCGCTGGTTGCGGCTGATCTTGTACATATGATGTTTAATTGCCCTTTGATTAGGCAATTTTGGCGCAAACTAGAATTCTGGATTAATACCTCTCTTAAGATTTCCCCTCTGGAGATGCAGGTAAATTTAATTATGTTCTGCTTTGACAATCAGAAAGAACAACAATCAAATGAAAAGATAATAAGTGTCTCTATTCTGGCAGCTAGGTATTTAATATTTAAAAAATGGAAGTCAAAAGAAATACCCAGTGTGGCAGAAATAAAAAAATTATCTCAAAAAACAATGTATCTTAGAACAACGAGACACGAATATTAATAATGAATCCGATATTAGAATTTTTTTTGGTAAATGGGCACCTTTTATCAAGTCCCTCCCGACCACAGAGATAGACTACATTATATTTCTCTTTCAGAACACAGAGTTGGTAATATTGGGGATATGGTAACTGGATAGGACCTGAAGGTTTTACTGGAGGGGGAGGGGAGGGGGAGAGGGAGGGAATTTCTCCCTTTTTTTTCTCCTCTCTCTCTCTCTCTCTTTGTTCTTATATCCAAGTTAACAATTTTGACTCTTAGTGCATTAACGCATTAACAATAGTATAATGTTTTTTATTTTGTGACTTCTTGGAAGATTGAGCTTAAGCATACTAATACTATAATAATAGGGAGATAATTCATGATTATCATTTGTGCTTTGTATAAATAATATAAAGGAATTTGTCATATTGAAGGTATACACATGCTGAAAGGGAAGAGGGAGGGGGAAGGAGAAGAGAAAGATTGTACGTTTTACTTTTTGTTTTTGCTGTTTTTGCCCATGTTCAGGGGAAACATGGAAAAAAATATATATTTTCAACAGCTATAAAGATTAAGGAATGACAGACTGAAATCTAATAACAAGATTAACATGGGTTGAAAAAAAGTTCATAAAATACCAGAGGGTTTTCCTTTTTTTTATACTTATAGGTATAATATTTTGTGGATTGTTTAGATGTGTTTGGCTTCCAATTGTCTGTTTATTCTTTTTTTTTTCTATTTGTTCCTTGGAAATTATACGAAAATGTATAAATCTATTAAAATATAATAAAAATGATTATAAAAAAAAAAGATCTGAGATAAGGAGGCAGTGAGCAGAAGCTTAGATAGAAGGTAATACAGAGGTAAAAAGTATATTTCTATAACAGTGTTGGTTATGGAAAACTGGGGAATGGTAAATAAAGGGATTATCTATCTTTTTAAGCAATAACAATGTAGGTGTTTACTATCCCTTTAAGAGAGTCTGTTTACTAAACTTCAAATTAATTTTCAAATTGGCACTCAAAATGCATATTTTATGCTTAGGGTGATTAAGCATCATTCAAATGTGTTATTCTCTTTACCTTGTTTTAAACACCAGTTACATAAAAATAAATAAAAGTTATGAACCCTAGCATCATATGGAAAGGTAAAAAGCAAAGGAAAACCTTTTTTTAGCAAAGGGGAGGTAGGGTTAGGCACACCTTTTAACTGTATATTAATATATATAAATTGAATGGTAAATAAAGGGATTATCTATCTTTCTAAACAATAAACATTCTGGAATAGACTGCTCTAACCTACATGAGAGCTAATTTACAACAGTCTTCTATAAATGCTACCTTTACATATTATACCGATGTTAATAGCGCTGCTGAATATGCTGGTGCTCTACAAATAACTGATGATGATGATAATAATAGTAATAATAACATTACTACTAAATTGACTATTTATTGCATTAAATAGTATTGGGTTCTGCACTTAAATCAGAACCATCTTGCATTCAAAAATGAAGAAGATTTAGTGATTCAGTTGTCTCAGTACAATGGACAGTAATCATTCAGCAAGATTACAAGTTATGCGCTAACCCGGGTGCATAAATAACGCAAAGAAATTAGGGGTATCGCACTCTCCATAGCGCTGCCTGCCATTATAAGTTACTGAAAAACCTTCATTTGTTGTGCGATATGGTACGATAAGCTCCATACCCAGGGGCAAAACTACAGGGGGTGCAGAGGTCGCAATTGCAACCAGCCCAGCTTAAAAAAAATAATATTTTTTTTTTACAATAAAAAACGTTGAAAAAATACAAGTATGGGGTAGCGCTAAAAAAGCATAGAGATAAGGAAAATAATTTAAATGCAATTATACCAAATATAATAAAATGCAATTGTTTTATACAAATACTAAAAAAAAATAGTTATTGAATGATGAGTGTATACAGACACCTGATGTTGTAAGTGTAATTATAAGTGTACTTTTAAATATCAGTGATAGGTGCTAGTTTGGTGCTAAAAAATCTCAGAGGAAACTAATAATTCAAATCCAATTAGTGTAGAAATATATTTCAATTAGTTCGTACAGGAAGCAAAATAACCAGTAATAAATGTCTACTAAAAACATGAAATATAACTGTAAAGAGATAATGAATGCCAAGTGTAATCAACGATTTAAATGATACGTGAAACTAAGTAATCACTGATTAGCGCTTAACTAGCGCTCAAGAGGATGTCTAAAAGAAAAATAAGTCCTACATATAAAATAATCCTAAAGAAAATGCATCCTATAAATTCATGTAAGGAATAAATAAATAAAGTTCATATGTGAATACAGTGACTAAATAAAACACATGTGTAGTTTCTAATATAATATGTGATCGTATGTGCAGTGATTATTGTTTAAAAATATTTTGAGACAATAAATGTATATCAATAAATTGAGTAGCAGAAAATTAAATAGATAACTTTTATATGAACATTTTTGTGGGTAGATGATGGGACAGAGATATCTGTTGTGGCAATGTGATAGCGATGCAAACTGTGATAGGTTACATTGCACAGATGACTGTCACGGTATGTAAATACCTAGTATTTACCAGTCATAATCATTGGGGTATATTTGGCTATGTGTATTTTTGTTTCTCCAAGCATGCTATGTAGCATGGTTATGTGTTTAACCGATTATATTAAAAAACAAAGTAAGATGCCGGCATCAGATTAAATGAATAATATGACAATGATATAACAATAATGCAATAGCAGATAAAAACATTAATACATGGATAAAGGGCTAAAAGTTCATGAAAAAATTGGAATGTCTGTAACTATGCTGGCACAGAAAACACAAGGAAATTGATTAGAAGTTCCATATGGGTGATTACAATGTTACCGTGATTCCAGCGTTACCGTTACTCCAGGTGTTAGCGGTCTCAACAAAATGGAAATGTCTTTCTTGCATTTTCTGGAAATGTATCAGTGGTTAGACTCACGGAGGACAATTTCCAAAGTTGTAGGTATAGTGGGTAGATGATGGGACAGAGATATCTGTTGTGGCAATGTGATAGCGATGCAAACTGTGATAGGTTACATTGCACAGATGACTGTCACGGTATGTAAATACCTAGTATTTACCAGTCATAATCATTGGGGTATATTTGGCTATGTGTATTTTTGTTTCTCCAAGCATGCTATGTAGCATGGTTATGTGTTTAACCTATATTCTTTACTATAATAGCAGGAAACTATAAAGTTGTTACAACTATAAAGTTGTTATAATAGCAAGAAACTATAAAGTTGTTACAAATGTGTCAAATGTATATTTTATTTCTAACACATCTAACTATAGGTATCGAAACTTGTGTATATATAGAAGAAAGAGTTTTTTGTTATTTTTAAATTCAAATTTATATTCCCTATTTTTTATTTTACATTTCCGTTATTAAAATCTAATCTAACCTTTAAAAGTGCAATAGTGTTGTATATAGTAATTAATTAGGTATGTGTGTTTATAAAGGATGCATGTGTTGTATATATATTAGTTTATAATTACACCATAGATATATGTATATGCACATACATATATATATATAACCACATTTGTAGGATAAAAATAGTAATAATAATCAAAATAAAAAAAATTTCCTTTGTAAATGAATATTATAAGAGTGAATATAATAAAAGTAATTGATATAAATAGGTTTTATAAAAAAGGTTTTATAAAAATGGATCTTCAAAAATTAATGTTGTAAAAAAATAATATTCAAAAATTGATATTATGAAAAAATGATATTTTGTAAAAAAATTTAAAAAAGTTTATTTGTAAAAAATGAATTTTATAAGAAAATCTAAGGAACATGATCTTCAGAAATTGCAGTTATTATTATCCATCTATAGATAGTTATAAATATTTTTTGAGTATTTTTAAAGTGTGGATGTTACACAATTTTATGATACTGGGTTTCTAATTTATACAGCATATGTTAAATGAGTGAATTCAGGTCCAATTCTGAATTGAGACCATATGGGTGCAGGGTATTATAATGAAATATGAATTCAGCTTCTTTTTTCATTAACAGTGTGTTCATATTACCTCCCCTCTTACCTAAGGTCAATTTTTTTATACCCCAGGCTTTAAAGTGTTTTAAATGTCCCTGATGTATTTCTTTGAAGTGTGAATAGAGTTTAGTGTCTGAGGATTCATGTTCGATTTTTACAATGTGTTCGCGTATCCTGTCTTTTAGCATTCTACTTGTTTGTCCAAAATAAAGGAAATTACAAGAACACTGTATACAGTAGATAACATTTTTATCAGTGCATCTAATCAGTTCTTTTATTATGGTGTAATATCCTGTATTTGGTGATTTTAATTCTTTTAATTTAGTGCTATGTTGGCAAGATTTGCATGTATTGCACGGAAAATACCCGATTAGTTCTTTGCCTTTAAGGTCTCTATCATAGGTTTGTTTTTATTTTTTGTATTCACTCGGTGACAGTATAGTTTTTAAATTTCTAGCTTTTTTGTAGATAATATCGGGTTGATTTTTTAAGTTATGGCCTACAATATGGTCTTGTTTTAAAAGGTGCCAATGTCTTCTTAATTTCTAGATGTTGCGAACTATAGTCAGTGATGAAAGGTATAAACAGGTCCTCTGAGTCAGATTTCTTATAAGTGTTGTCCGTGTTATATTTTCCCTCCTTTTTCTTGGGTATCAGTAGTCTGTCTCTGTCCATATTTGCTACTTCTTTTTGTGTTTTTTCAATTATTTTTTGGACATAGCCTTTTTTTATAAATCTAGCAGTGAGTATATCTGATTGTGTTTGATAGCATTCTGAGGAGGTGCAGTTTTTCTTTATCCTCATAAATTGACTTTTAGGTATATTGGATTTCCATTGTGTTAGGTGACAGCTTTCAAAATGTATATAGTTATTTGCATCGATGTCTTTAAAATAGGTTCTTGTTATTATTTGATTGTTCTTGACTTCAACCTCAATATCTAAAAAATGTATTTTATTACTACTGTATTCATGAGTGAAGGAAATTCCTAAATCGTTAGTGTTCATATCGATAATGAAAGAATCAAGTAGTTCAATGTCTCCTTTCCACACTATGAAGATATCATCAATGTATCTGCAATAGAGCACAAGGTTCGCCCCCAATGGGCCGTCATTAATAAAGATGTTTTAAAAATGGCCCATCAACAAATTAGCATAGCTAGGGGCGAACTTTGTGCCCATCGCAGTACCCTTAACTTGCAAATATATTTCCTCATTAAATAAAAAACTATTGTTAGAAAGAATGAACTTTATGCAATACAAAATAAACTTATTCTGTGTAGATGGAAGTTCATTGTCCTTATCCAGATATGTTTTCACTGCAGTTAGTTATGTGAAATGTTGGTATAAAGTGAATTCATATTGCATGTGACTAGGATGTAATTCTCCTGCCAGATTAAATTCTTAATGGAATTTAGAAAATGTGTCGAATCCCTCAGATAAGATTTTAAGTTTACCACATATTTCTGTAGGAAGAAGTCTACGTACTGAGAAAGACTAGAGGTGAGAGAACCTATCCCTGATATTATGGGACGTCCAGGAAATCTAGTTCGATGTTTATGGACTTTGGGTAAAAAGTAGAATGTGGGGGTCTTTGGATGAGTCATAGACAAAAATTCTATTTCAGATTGATTGATAATCCCTTCTAATCTGGCATTTTTGAGGAGGGTATCTAGTTGCTGCATTTGTTTTTTTAAAGGATTCATTGTTAGTTTGATATATGTTGTTCTATCGTTCAAAAGTCTATTTGCTTCTTCTAGATAATAGCTTGTGTCCATGTCTGCTGGTTTTATCACTATCTGTTTGTTGTTTTTAAGTTCATTAAGTACCTGAGTTTCTTTTTTAGTTAAATTATTCCTTATTATTTTAGATTGATCTAATGACTTAAGGTCCTTCTTGATGTTTTGTTCATAGAGTTTGATATGTTCACTTTTTTCATTAATTGGGTAGAAGCTAGATTTGGGTTTGTAGTTTGTATGAATATAGTTGTCTTTTTCAAGTGTTGGTTTATATTGTGTGGGGTTCTTAAGGAAGTATCTTTTCAACGATAATTTGCGTATGAATTGATTAATATTGATTAATGTCTCGAACTTATTCAATTTACAGGAAGGAGCAAAGGTGAGGCCTTTATTCAAAATTTCCTCTTGTTTCTCATTCAGGATGGTTTTACTAATGTTAAAAATACTGGATTTTATTGTTGTTGTCTTTTTACTGTTTTGTTTAGAGGTTCCTCTCCCTCTTCTACCTCTAGTCTTCTTTTGTTTTGTGTATTTCTTTGTGTTTTTACAGGTTCCTGAAGGTCTTTTGATGTCCCTGCTCTTGCGGGGGAATTGCCTAAAAAAGTAGTCTTTTTGGGGGTGGAATCTTGGGTATTGCTGTCAAAATTTCTCCTATTTGTGTGAACTTTATTTCTATTTTGTTGTGGTGTATATTGGAGAGGTTCGAATCTGTTCCTTAAAGGGACCCTCCAATTATGATTGGAATGGTCTCGATGGTGGACATTTCCTCTTTGATTATGGTTATAGTCATTATGATAAAGGTTTTTTTCAGTTTGGTAGTTGTAGTTATAATATCTGTTGCTATCATTATTATATTTATTTCCATAGGTTTCATTATCATAAGGTTGATCATAGTGATACTGTGAATATGTGTGTTTATTTCTGACATTGTAATTATCTTGTCTGTTCTGGTGAGGTTTGTAGTGGGACCTATTGCCATTGGGACCTATGGATGGATGATGGTTCTGATGTCTATCTCTATATGTGTCATAGTGGTTATTTCTATTCCAATGTGAATCTCTTTTTATTGGGGTATAGTCATGTTGTTCATTCCTATTATGCTTTCCCACTGTTTTATTATTATATTCTCTCCAACTTGGTTTTGGATAGTTATTTTCTGTCTTATAGTAATGACCATTGTTCTCTATCTGACTTTGAATTTTCTATTTTACTTGTGTGAGAGGCTGTATTGTGGGCCTTGTTATATGATTTATTATAATTTTTACTAAAGATAGATGCAAGATTTTTCCTAGGAGTTGATAAGGTGGAGTCAACTATAATTTCTTCATGTTCATTATGTGGGTTATCCTCATTAGGGGTGTTATTTTCCTCCACTTTTTTATATAATCTTCTAAATCTCTATTGAATTTAGAGTTTTTTTGTGTAATTATATTTTCTTTTTGTTCTGAAAGCTTTTAACAATCTCTAATTGTGTATGTTTGTAATCTTCATTAATACCTAAACTGTTAAGTTTATTTTTAGATGTTTCAATCTCTTTTTGAATATCTGCAAGGTGTATTTGTCTAGCTTTGACTATAATTTTCATAAGTCCTATGGAGGCAGTTTCTAATATTTCAAACCAATCATTAGACAGTGTGTCTGGTAGAGTAAATGTACAGTTTTTTTTAATCTTAAACCTCTTGGTACCATTTTGAGGTCTATGTAGTTTTATATATATTTCATTTCCAAAGTGTGTTTGATTTATTTAAGGAGTATATCTTCTAAATTAGAGAAAATATCATCTAAATTAGATTCTGTAGGGTCTTCCACCATAATGTTAGTGTTTGATGCAATGTTTCTGAGGATCATGTCCCTCTGAGCAAAAATATCCATTGCATGAGAATTTTTTTTTTTTTTAATTAATAGAATATGTCATAAAAAAAAAAATATATATATATATATATATATATATATATATATATTTATATATATATGAGAAATATATATAAAAAACACAAAAAGGCCACAGAAAATGGGAATGGTATATATATATGTATGTATAGATAATTAAATAATATATATTGAATTCTAGAGGTATAAATATTCAATTATAAATAACTATGTACTAATCTCAGATGTGATAGAATATAACTCTGTGTTAAACAGATGTTATGAGAGAGTGTATCTAAAACAGGAGATAACAAGCTATAGAAGACAAGAGATTTGTTATAGATACAAGTACTCTTTTCTCTAATAAGCTACCCCAAATGTTGAGTAGATCTCCTAACTACTGACCGATAAAAGGAAAAAGTGAAAAAATACAAGTATGGGGTAGCGCTAAAAAAGCATAGAGATAAGGAAAATAATTTAAATGCAATTATACGCAAATATAATAAAATGCAATTGTTTTATACAAATACTACAAAAAAATAGTTATTGAATGATGAGTGTATACAGACACCTGATGTTGTAAGTGTAATTATAAGTGTACTTTTTTTTTTTTTTTTACGATAAATCTTTTTATTGAAATCGCAAATAGTACAGTTACATAATCAGTCAGTGAAAAGAAATTTCTTTTACAATTATAACTCAACGACAAACACAAATAAGAACATTAGTACAAATAGAAAACAGGAGCATATGATCACAGTACTTTCTAGCACAATCAATTAACACAACCAGCACCTTAGTTCGGCTCAGCTTAGTGTAATTAGCATAAATCTTGTTCCCAAAGAAATATCACATCTGCAATGAATTCCTGTTTACCAACATAAGTGTAATGTATTTTCTCCAATTCTAAAATATGATTAACTTCTCTCAACCACATCTCGTATGATGGAACTATATCTTTTTTCCAAAACCTGGGTATCAGACGTCTAGCACAATTAAGCATAATCTGTAAAAGTTTCTTCCTTTATAGACATGGGACTTTTGGTATATCGCCCAATAGGACCATAGTAATTGTAAGTTTGATAGTGTTTCCTATAGTTTTCGTGAGTTTATCACCAACAGCCTTCCAGTATGTTTGTAAGAGTGGACAGGACCACCAAGTATGGGAAAGGGTGCCAATCTCGCCGCAATGCCTCCAGCAATGGGGGGATGAGTTAGGGAAAATGCTGTGAAGACGGTGAGGTGTTAAATACCATCTTGACATTAGCTTAAAGTTCATTTCTATTAAAATTATTGAAAGGGAAGACTTTTTATTTTCCCTGAAAATACGACTCCAACGAGTATCAGGTAGGTTTATGCCAATCTCTCTTTCCCATTTATCAATAAACGCAGGTTTTTTAGAGGGAAAAGATCCCCTAAGTAATTTGTAAATTATTGAGATATGGGAGATTTTAATGGAAGGGGACGTACACAGTGTCTCAAAGGGAGTTAGGGATCTGGTAAGGGTTGTTTTGTGTGGGCTAGTGAATATGGCATGTCTGACTTGGAAATAGGGGAACCACATATGGAACGGTGGGCCTAACAATTGACCTATCTCTGCTTGTGTACGCATCAACCCGCCATGAAGAAGAATATGTGCTGGTATATTAGAAGGGGAACCTGCAATCAAAGGCGTTTGGATAGTCTGGGATTTTAAGAAAAGGGAGTTATTTAGTAGGGGGGTGAGGGGTGATATCTGCGTAGATATCAGGCTATCTCTAGCCAGTAGTTTATCCCATGTGTGAATAGTGGTTGCTATAAAATAGTTACTCCAAATCTCTAAGGGTCTCAACCTTGGCGGAGTCCAACACTGATCACCCAGGTTAATTCCACCTGCCAGGTAGGTTTCCATTTGCACCCAGGGTTTTTCAGAGGAAGAATACTTCCAGGCTACAATGCGTGCCAGGTGTGTCGCTCTATAATAGTTTATCAAATTAGGGGCTCCCAGTCCGCCATCTTCTCTATCTAGAAATAGCGTTTCTCTGGCCACTCTAGATCTTCTGTGCGACCAGATAAACTGGTCAAATTTTTTTTGCTGTCGTATAAGAAATTGTGTAGGGATATCTATTGGGAGTACTTGAAAAAGGTATAAAAATTTAGGGATAATACTCATTTTTATTGCATTTATACGTCCCATCCAAGAAAGCCAACCCTGTTTGTGCCAGGATTCCAAAAGTTTATTGGTTTCGACCTGTAAAGGGGTATAATTAAGGGAGAATAGTTCTGTTTGTGTTGCTGATATGTCAATGCCTAGATACCTTATTTTCTTGGCTAGCTGGAAAGAGGTGTATGTTGTGATGAAATGTGTTTCTTCAGCATTGAGATATAGTGATAGGATCATTGATTTGTTCATATTGACTGAAAAGTTAGAAACCAATCTATACTCCTCCAGCTCTCCCAATAGGGCCGGGACTGAGGTGAGGGTGAGCGCAGGGTGAATATAACATCATCTGCGTATAGGAGACATTTTTGAAATAGTTCACCAAAGGGGACGCCCTGTATATTATGATTACACCGGATTCTAGAGGCAAACGCCTCTACAGCTAAGGCAAACAGCAGGGGCGAAAGAGGGCACCCCCTGCCGTGTGCCGTTGTTTATGGGGATTCCCTGGGAGAGTGTGCCGTTGATCATGACAAAAGCTGTTGGGTTACTATAGAGAGCTTGTATACGTGATATCGTTGTGCAGAAAAACCCAAACTTCTACAGGATGGACCCCAGAAAATCCCAGTCCACCCTGTCAAAGGCCTTCTCGGCATCTATAGAGAGGAGTATTAAGGGTGTCTTGGAGGCAGAGGTGCTTGAGACGGTATGCAGGACTCTAATGGTATTCTCCTTAGCTTCCCTTCCTGGGATGAAACCGACCTGGTCGGGGTGCACCAGAGAGGGAAGGAATTTACTAATTCTCATGGCTAATAATTTGGCATATAGTTTGATATCGATATTTATTAACGATATGGGACGTTAATTAGCTACTTTTTCTGGTGGCTTGCCCGGTTTCGGTATCACCGAGATTGTGGCTTCTAGTAATGTTGTCGGAAGTTGATCGGTCTGGTCGATAGAGGTGTACATCTCTAACAGATGGGGGCTAAGAAGGGATTTGAAGAGGTGATAAAATTTAGGTGTGAACCCGTCTGGGCCGGGTGCTTTTCTCTGTGGCAAATCTTTAATGGCTAGCAATAACTCTTGTAAAGTAAACTGTTTGTCAAGATTTTCCATATCGGTATTAGAAAGCCTAGGAAGCTGGGTCTGATCAAGATACGAGTTTATTCGCTGCTGTTTATCTCCTCGACTTAAGGAGGGAAGATTATACAGGGAGGTGTATTACCGCGGAAACTGATTAGCAATTTCAGTGTTATCAGAATGGGCAATGCCCGAGGAGTCTGTAATCTTAGTTATATATGTTTTATATCTCTTTTTACGTAGGGATCTCACCAGCAAGCGCCCGGCCTTATTATTTTCAATGAAAAACTTGGACTCGGATGTAATAGCTCTCATATGTGCATTTTGTATTAAATATTGGTTTAAAGCTTCCCTGGCTAGCTGTGATCTCGATAGTAATGGTTGCGACTGGGGGTTTCTTTTTAGTGCTTTTTCGCAATTATTAAACTCTGAGGTCAGAGGAGCAAATTGAGCAGCACGCTGTTTGCGTTGTCTATGTGTGTGACCCATAATCACCCCCCTTATGAAACACTTATATGCCTTCCAGTTAGTTATTGCAGATGTGTCTAGGTGATTGTTGAAAGAGAAATACTCTGTGGTTTTCTCTGCTACATCGGTGACTATTAAGGGGTCTAAAAAAATCTGATCATTTAGTTTCCAACGTTGTTGGAAGCCTGGCTTAGAGGTCCAAATAAAGGTGGAACAAACCATGCTATGGTCCGACCATGTAGTATGGTATAGTCTAGAGTCAACAAGGGAGGGAAGCATACTTTGTTCACAGAAGATATAATCGATACGTGTGTAAGTGTGTTGTGAGTTTGAAAAAAAGGAGAAATCTTTTGTGGATGGGTGGGTAGTTCTCCAAGAGTCAAAGAGGGGAATAGAGCAGATTGCTCGCCAGTTGGCTTTTATCTGAGTGTTCCTGATATATGACCTACCTGAGGATGTGTCTAATGTGGGATTAATAGGGAAGTTTAAGTCGCCCCCTAAGAAGATGGGTCCCTTTGAAATATCAAGTATCTGGTTTATCACCCTATGGAAGAAGGGAGGCTTAGGGCAGTTCGGGGCATAAATGTTAGCTAGAGTTATGGGTCTACCAAAATATAGCCCCACTAAAACAAGAAAACGGCCTTCTTTATCAAGATATTTGGTAAGTAGCTCAAAAGACGTACCCTTTCTAAAAGATATACAAACCCCGTTACGTCTAGTCGGGCCTGAGCACAAAAAAACATAATTTATGCTTACCTGATAAATTCCTTTCTTCTGTTGTGTGATCAGTCCACGGGTCATCATTACTTCTGGGATATAACTCCTCCCCAACAGGAAATGCAAGAGGATTCACCCAGCAGAGCTGCATATAGCTCCTCCCCTCTACGTCAGTCCCAGTCATTCGACCAAGAATCAACGAGAAAGGAGTAACCAAGGGTGAAGTGGTGACTGGAGTATAATTTAAAAGATATTTACCTGCCTTAAAACAGGGCGGGCCGTGGACTGATCACACAACAGAAGAAAGGAATTTATCAGGTAAGCATAAATTATGTTTTCTTCTGTTATGTGTGATCAGTCCACGGGTCATCATTACTTCTGGGATACCAATACCAAAGCAAAAGTACACGGATGACGGGAGGGATAGGCAGGCTCATTATACAGAAGGAACCACTGCCTGAAGAACCTTTCTCCCAAAAATAGCCTCCGAAGAAGCAAAAGTGTCAAATTTGTAAAATTTGGAAAAAGTATGAAGCGAAGACCAAGTTGCAGCCTTGCAAATCTTTTCAACAGAGGCCTCATTCTTAAAGGCCCAAGTGGAAGCCACAGCTCTAGTGGAGTGAGCTGTAATTCTTTCAGGAGGCTGCTGTCCAGCAGTCTCATAGGCTAAACGTATTATGCTACGAAGCCAAAAAGAGAGAGAGGTAGCAGAAGCTCTTTGACCTCTCCTCTGTCCAGAATAAACGACAAACAGGGAAGAAGTTTGGCGAAAATCTTTAGTTGCCTGCAAGTAGAACTTGAGGGCACGAACTACATCCAGATTGTGTAGAAGACGTTCCTTCTTTGAAGAAGGATTTGGACACAAGGATGGAACAACAATCTCTTGATTGATATTCCTGTTAGTGACTACCTTAGGTAAGAACCCAGGTTTAGTACGCAGAACTACCTTGTCTGAGTGAAAAATCAGATAAGGAGAATCACAATGTAAGGCTGATAACTCAGAGACTCTTCGAGCCGAGGAAATAGCCATTAAAAACAGAACTTTCCAAGATAACAATTTTATATCAATGGAATGAAGGGGTTCAAACGGAACACCCTGTAAAACGTTAAGAACTAAGTTTAAACTCCATGGCGGAGCAACAGCTTTAAACACAGGCTTGATCCTAGCTAAAGCCTGACAAAAGGCCTGGACGTCTGGATTTTCTGACAGACGCCTGTGTAACAAGATGGACAGAGCTGAAATCTGTCCCTTTAATGAACTAGCTGATAGACCCTTTTCTAAACCTTCTTGTAGAAAGGACAATATCCTAGCGATCCTAACCTTACTCCAGGAGTAACCTTTGGATTCGCACCAGTATAGGTATTTACGCCATATTTTATGGTAAATCCTTCTGGTAACAGGCTTCCTAGCCTGTATCAGGGTATCAATAACCGACTCAGAAAAACCACGTTTTGATAAAATCAAGCGTTCAATTTCCAAGCAGTCAGCTTCAGAGAAGTTAGATTTTGATGTTTGAATGGACCCTGTATCAGAAGGTCCTGTCTTAGAGGTAGAGACCAAGGCGGACAGGATGACATGTCCACTAGATCTGCATACCAAGTCCTGCGTGGCCATGCAGGCGCTATTAGAATCACTGATGCTCTCTCCTGTTTGATTTTGGCAATCAATCGAGGAAGCAGCGGGAAGGGTGGAAACACATAAGCCATCCCGAAGTTCCAAGGTGCTGTCAAAGCATCTATCAGAACCGCTCCCGGATCCCTGGATCTGGACCCGTAGAGAGGAAGTTTGGCGTTCTGGCGAGACGCCATGAGATCTATCTCTGTTTTGCCCCATCGTCGAAGTATTTGGGCAAAGACCTCCGGATGAAGTTCCCACTCCCCCGGATGAAAAGTCTGGCGACTCAAGAAATCCGCCTCCCAGTTCTCCACTCCCGGGATGTGGATTGCTGACAGGTGGCAAGAGTGAGACTCTGCCCAGCGAATTATCTTTGATACTTCCATCATTGCTAGGGAGCTTCTTGTCCCTCCCTGATGGTTGATGTAAGCTACAGTCGTGATGTTGTCCGACTGAAACCTGATGAACCCCCGAGTTGTTAATTGGGGCCAAGCCAGAAGGGCATTGAGAACTGCTCTCAATTCCAGGATGTTTATTGGAAGGAGACTCTCCTCCTGATTCCATAGTCCCTGAGCCTTCAGAGAATTCCAGACAGCGCCCCAACCTAGTAGGCTGGCGTCTGTTGTTACAATTGTCCAGTCTGGCCTGCTGAATGGCATCCCCCTGGACAGGTGTGGCCGATAAAGCCACCATAGAAGAGAATTTCTGGTCTCTTGATTCAGATTCAGAGTAGGGGACAAATCTGAGTAATCCCCATTCCACTGACTTAGCATGCACAATTGCAGCGGTCTGAGGTGTAGGCGTGCAAAAGGTACTATGTCCATTGCCGCTACCATTAAGCCGATCACCTCCATGCATTGAGCTACTGACGGGTGTTGAATGGAATGAAGGACACGGCATGCATTTTGAAGCTTTGTTAACCTGTCTTCTGTCAGGTAAATCTTCATTTCTACAGAATCTATAAGAGTCCCCAAGAATGGAACTCTTGTGAGAGGAAAAAGAGAACTCTTCTTTTCGTTCACTTTCCATCCATGCGACCTTAGAAATGCCAGAACTAACTCTGTATGAGACTTGGCAGTTTGAAAGCTTGAAGCTTGTATTAGAATGTCGTCTAGGTACGGAGCTACCGAAATCCCTCGCGGTCTTAGTACCGCCAGAAGGGCACCCAGAACCTTTGTGAAGATTCTTGGAGCCGTAGCCAATCCGAATGGAAGAGCTACAAACTGGTAGTGCCTGTCTAAGAAGGCAAACCTTAGATACCGGTGATGATCTTTGTGAATCGGTATGTGAAGGTAAGCATCTTTTAAATCCACTGTGGTCATGTACTGACCCTTTTGGATCATGGGTAAGATTGTCCGAATAGTTTCCATTTTGAACGATGGAACTCTTAGGAATTTGTTTAGAATCTTTAAATCTAAGATTGGCCTGAAAGTTCCCTCTTTTTTGGGAACCACAAACAGGTTTGCGTAGAACCCTTGTCCTTGTTCCGACCGCGGAACCGGATGGATCACTCCCATTAATAACAGATCTTGTACACAGCGTAGAAACGCTTCTTTCTTTATCTGGTTTGTTGACAACCTTGACAGATGAAATCTCCCTCTTGGGGGAGATAATTTGAAGTCTAGAAGGTATCCCTGAGATATGATCTCTAGCACCCAGGGATCCTGAACATCTCTTGCCCAGGCCTGGGCAAAGAGAGAAAGTCTGCCCCCCACTAGATCCGGTCCCGGATCGGGGGCTCTCGGTTCATGCTGTCTTTGGGGCAGCAGCAGGTTTCCTGGCCTGCTTGCTCTTGTTCCAGGACTGGTTAGGCTTCCAGCCTTGCCTGTAACGAGCAACAGCTCCCTCCTGTTTTGGTGCAGAGGAGGTTGATGCTGCTCCTGTTTTGAAATTCCGAAAGGGACGAAAATTAGACTGTCTAGCCTTAGCTTTGGCTTTGTCTTGAGGTAGGGCGTGGCCCTTACCTCCTGTAATGTCAGCGATAATTTCTTTCAAACCGGGCCCAAATAAAGACTGCCCCTTGAAAGGTATATTAAGTAATTTGGACTTAGAAGTAACATCAGCTGACCAGGATTTTAGCCACAGCGCCCTACGTGCCTGTATGGCGAATCCTGAGTTCTTAGCCGTAAGTTTGGTTAAATGTACTACGGCCTCCGAAATGAATGAATTAGCTAGTTTAAGGACTCTAAGCCTGTCCGTAATGTCGTCTAGCGTAGATGAACTAAGGTTCTCTTCCAGAGACTCAATCCAAAATGCTGCCGCAGCCGTAATCGGCGCGATACATGCAAGGGGTTGCAATATAAAACCTTGTTGAACAAACATTTTCTTAAGGTAACCCTCTAATTTTTTATCCATTGGATCTGAAAAAGCACAGCTATCCTCCACCGGGATAGTGGTACGCTTAGCTAAAGTAGAAACTGCTCCCTCCACCTTAGGGACCGTTTGCCATAAGTCCCGAGTGGTGGTGTCTATTGGAAACATCTTTCTAAATATTGGAGGGGGTGAGAACGGCACACCGGGTCTATCCCACTCCTTAGTAACAATTTCAGTTAGTCTCTTAGGTATAGGAAAAACGTCAGTACTCGCCGGTACCGCAAAGTATTTATCCAACCTACACAGTTTCTCTGGTATTGCAACGGTGTTACAATCATTGAGAGCTGCTAAGACCTCCCCTAGTAATACACGGAGGTTCTCCAATTTAAATTTAAAATTTGAAATATCTGAATCCAATCTGTTTGGATCAGAACCGTCACCTACAGAATGAAGCTCTCCGTCCTCATGCTCTGCAAGCTGTGACGCAGTATCAGACATGGCCCTAGTATTGTCAGCGCACTCTGTTCTCACCCCAGAGTGATCACGCTTGCCTCTTAGTTCAGGTAATTTAGACAAAACTTCAGTCATAACAGTAGCCATATCTTGTAATGTTATCTGTAATGGCCGCCCAGATGTACTAGGCGCCATAATATCACGCACCTCCCGGGCGGGAGATGCAGGTACTGCCGCGTGAGGCGAGTTAGTCGGCATAACTCTCCCCTCGCTGTTTGGTGAAATTTGTTCAAATTGTACAGATTGACTTTTATTTAAAGTAGCATCAATACAGTTAGTACATAAATTTCTATTGGGCTCCACCTTGGCATTGGAACAAATGACACAGATATCTTCCTCTGAGTCAGACATGTTTAACACACTAGCAATAAACTTGCAACTTGGTTATAATCTTTTTTAGCAAAAACGTACTGTGCCTCAAAGAGGTACTAAACGATTAAATGATTAAATGACAGTTGAAATAATGAACTGAAAAACAGTTATAGCATCAAACTTTAAAACAACACAACTTTTGTTCCCATTAGAAAAATAACAATAATTAAATTTGACATAAAAATTACAGAGCAACGTTTTTATTCACAGTCAATATAAAATTCTCACAGCTCTGCTGAGAGAATCTACCTCCCTCTAAAGAAGTTTGAAGACCCTTGAGATCTGTCAGAGATGAACCGGATCATGCAGGAAATATAAGAGTAACTGACTGGAATTTTTTGATGCGTAGCAAAGAGCGCTCACACACAGCAGTGAAGAGAAACGAAACTGTCATAATTAAAACCAAACAACTGCCAAGTGGAAAATAATGCCCAAATATTTATTCACTCAGTACCTCAGAAATGTAAACGATTCTACATTCCAGCAAAAACGTTTAACATGATAAATACTTATTAAAAGGATTAGTGACTTTTAACAGAGTAGTTCCGGTGAAATACCATCCCCAGAATACTGAAGTGTATACATACATGTCATTATAACGGTATGGCAGGATTTTCTCATCAATTCCATTCAGAAAATAAAAACTGCTACATACCTCAATGCAGATTCATCTGCCCGCTGTCCCCTGATCTGAAGCTTTTACCTCCCTCAGATGGCCGAGAACAGCAATATGATCTTAACTACTCCGGTTAAAATCATAGTAAAAAACTCTGGTAGATTCTTCCTCAAACTCTGCCAGAGAAGTAATAACACGCTCCGGTGCTATTGTAAAATAACAAACTTTTGATTGAAGTCATAAAAACTAAGTATAATCACCATAGTCCTCTCACACATCCTATCTAGTCGTTGGGTGCAAGAGAATGACTGGGACTGACGTAGAGGGGAGGAGCTATATGCAGCTCTGCTGGGTGAATCCTCTTGCATTTCCTGTTGGGGAGGAGTTATATCCCAGAAGTAATGATGACCCGTGGACTGATCACACATAACAGAAGAAATGCTGGTCATAATGTAGCTTCGAAAGGGTGGGTTCATTAGATTTTTTAAAGTTCGTCTCTTGTATCGTGATAATGTCCACTCTTTTATTGTAAAAATCGTGGAAGGCTATTGAGCGCTTTTGTGGTGAGAGAAAACCTTTAACATTTTGCGTAGCTAGCCTAAACTGACTAGGTTGTTTTGATGTTGACATGTGTAAGTTGCCGTGAATTTATAAATAAAGGGAAACCAAGGTGTACTGGTCACGTGTGTCGTGTGTATGGAAGTTTTGGTATCAGAGAGTACAAATATATAAAACCAAAATATATAACTTTTAAACAAAAGAACAGAACAATTTGTAATAACTATGTCCAAGGATACTCTGAAACAATACAGTGAATGGAGGGAGGGGGAGGGAAAGGGAGGGGAACAGGAAAAGGAGGAAAGAAGGGGAGAGTAAGATAGATGTGGAGGGAAAGTGGTACGGTAACTGTAGTCTTCTGCCAGCAGGGGCTGAGGATATATGAGGGAAAAGAGATAGGGGGGACAAACAGCTAATGAGAAGCTGAGAAAGGGAAAGGGGGGAAAGTACGGCCCGGTGGAGCCGCCCCAACAGACCTGATATTATCAAGTGCATGTTCGAGACCAGAGACAATAAAAACATAATTTTGAACGGTAAAACATCAAACCTTGTGCATGATATATAAGCAATAAAACCGTAAAACATTGAGCATTGTATATCAAACCATCGTGACATGAAAATAAGCCAACATTTGTAAGCTTTTGTGGGAAATAACTTGATTTTTGCAAGTCAAAAGTCTCAATAAGTTCAAGCAACATAAGCGCACTCAGAGTAGGTTCTGCGGTGCGAGATTATGCATAGTCAGTTTCATAAAAGTCAAAGTGAAATAGAACAAGGTATCACCCTGCAGGGTGTGTGTACGGCCATATACTCACAAACTCTTGGGTATCGGGTCACGTAGTGACAGTTACAGTAGTAGTAGTAGAGTCCATCTGAGCTGTAGTAGCTGTGCAAATCTTTATACGCTGTTGCTTACCAATGACTTCGGACCAAAGTCTCAGCTGAGGCTTTGGCAAAGGAGTTGAAACCTTGGAGAGCCCAGGGGCTGCAGCCTCAGGAGTTGGTATATCCAAAATCATTAATATCCTCTGTGGAGATGCATTCAAATCTTTTGCCATTCTTGATTATTTGTAGAGATACTGGGAATCCCCACCTATAAGGGATTTTTAGTGAGCGAAGATGGGCAGTGAAAGGTGCAAATTCTTTTCTCAATAACAGCGTTCTGGTCGATAAATCTTGAAAAATTTGAATTTTCGTGCCTTGAAAAGAAAATGTAGGTTGTGATCTTGCCATTTCAAATATCTTTTCTCTATCCCTGTAGCTCGAAAAGCACACTATTATATCCCTTGGGGGCTGATTATCATTTGGTTTAGGCCTAAGAGACCTGTGTGCCCTCTCGATAGGTGTAACATCAATCACTCTCTGGTTAGAGATGGCTAGAGACTGGAAAAGATTTTGTAAGTGTTCAGATATATCTTCATTTTTCACAGATTCAGGGATTCCTCGAATCCGGAGATTGTTTCTCCTTGTTCTATTTTCAATATCGTCTATTTTATTCTCTAGGTCAGATATCTACTGCTGCTGACTTTCTATGGTGCATGACATCTCAGATACATCTCTAGTGATCTCTTCATTATGATCCTCAAGGGATTCGACTCTGCACCCTAAATCATTTATATCTTTCTTTAGCGCAGCACATTCTGTTTTTATACAGGATTTGACCTGGTTAATGAGGGCCTCCATTACTTTAAGTGTGACTGGGCCATCTTCACTATGGTGCTGAATGTGAGAGGGGGATGCTGCTGATTGAACAGTATCGGGGTTGTCAGATAAATCCTCCTCACTGCAAGCTTGAAATAGCTCAGGTTTTTTCTTTTTGTGATCTGAGCTTTTAAAGAAGGTATTCACTGTTCCAGAAACTAAAGTGGTCTTTAGTGTCTTATCGCTCTTGGCGTTTCTGCGCACCGCCATGCTGACAAAACAGGCACAGGCCTTTGCTCTTTTCAATAAAAATTGAACTTTCCTGATGTATAATGTTGCAAGTCTATCTTTTAAATGCCACTAGAATTGAAGTATATCTTGCTTTATGGCATTAAATCAAAATATAGTCCTTACGGTAGCTAGTGTATACAACACCTCCTGCCCCTGGGATGCATTAAATTATCTCTTTGTTAAAAGCTGGGGGCGTTTTTTGGGGGCTTTCAATAACTTTAAGGCATTTTGGTAATAGGCATTATGCTTTTATTCACTCGTTTTTGCACTCCATTATCCCAACGTGGCGCTGCTTACCCTGTCACCATAATAATCCTGCAGTCCTCTGGGGAAAGGCTTTTTCCAGCGTTCGTCTCCAGAACACAAGAGAAGGCTTCAGATGCGGCCTCCTTTACGGGTCGGGAGCCCAAACAGCTGTTCTGCCGTAATCACGGCTCAGAAAGTTAATCCGGAGGTCCCAGAGTGCTTCACCCTCATGCCACGACAGAAATCAGACCTCTCCGGGCTGTAATTACTCGTCTGTGGGGAAGCTCCACTGCCGCCGTTTCAGGAGCTCTAGCAAAGTGCGGCCATTCAGCACGCCCGCACGCTCCGCCCCCTATAAGTGTACTTTTAAATATCAGTGATAGGTGCTAGTTTGGTGCTAAAAAATCTCAGAGGAAACTAATAATTCAAATCCAATTAGTGTAGAAATATATTTCAATTAGTTCGTACAGGAAGCAAAATAACCAGTAATAAATGTCTACTAAAAACATGAAATATAATTGTAAAGAGATAATAATGAATGCCAAGTGTAAACAACGATTTATGTGATACGTGAAACTAGGTAATCACTAGCGCTCAAGAGGATGTCTAAAAGAAAAATAAGTCCTACATATAAAATAATCCTAAAAATTCATGTAAGGAATAAATAAATAAAGTTCATATGTGAATACAGTGACTAAATAAAACACATGTGTAGTTTCTAATATAATATGTGATCATATGTGCAGTGATTATTGTTTAAAAATATTTTGAGACAATAAATGTATATCAATAAATTGAGCAGCAGAAAATTAAATAGATAACTTTTATATGAACATTTGATTATATTAAAAAACAAAGTAAGATGTCGGCATCAGATTAAATGAATAATATGACAATGATATAACAATAATGCAATAGCAGATAAAAACATTAATATATGGATAAAGGGCTAAAAGTTCATGAAAAAATTGGAATGCCAGTAACTATGCTGGCACGGAGAACACAAGGAAATTGATTAGAAGTTCCATATGGGTGATTACAATGTTACCGTGATTCCAGCGTTACCGTTACTCCAGGTGTTAGCGGTCTCAACAAAATGGAAATGTCTTTCTTGCGTTTTCTGGAAATGTACCAGTGGTTAGACTCACGGAGGACAATTTCCAAAGTTGTAGGTATAGTGGGTAGATGATGGGACTGAGATATCTGTTGTGGCAATGTGATACCGATGCAAACTGTGGTTCTCGGTCCTACTACCTGTTCCGATGTTAGAGGTCAGGATCTGAGTTCAGAATGTGGATCCTGCAGGATCCCAGTAAAGTGCAAATGCAGTTAAGTTTGAGATGTGTACTTCACGCTAATAGATCCTGGGTAAGGAATTAAGCATATGGAGCTTGCTTTAGGAAATTTAAGCGGCTCGATGCACCTTACCTACTAGTAGCAGCTTCCGCAAACTTTCAGTTAACTTTCAGTTAGAAATGAGCAAATCTACGCATTTCAGCCCTGTAGGCCTTTATCAAGATGCTCATTCAATACAGATCAAGTTTTAAATACCCTGTGGTTTTACCTCATAGGTTAATTTCGCTCTCAGTGGGTGTAACTCTTCAAAGTGGCGCTGCCTGCCATTATAAGTTACTGAAAAACCTTCTTTTGTTGTGCGATATGGTATGATAAGCTCCATACCCAGGGGCGAAACTACAGGGGGTGCAGAGGTCGCAATTGCGACCAGCCCAGCTTAAAAAAAAAAAATTGTTTTATTTTTACAATAAAAAAAGTTGACCTGCCACTGCCTGCACTGATATCATGTGAGTGTGACATGATGCTTCACTAGTGTCTCTGACTACAGGGGTTAGTGTTTCTGTTTTACCCATTGGTGTTTATGTATGTGTGTGTATGTATGTATGTGACTGTGTGTGTATTTATGCATGTATGTGTGTGTGTGTGTGTATGTATGTATGTATGTGACTGAATGTGTATTAATGCATGTGTGTGTAAGTTTGTGGAACCAGCAAATTATAGACCTTGTTACTACAGCATGGGGGGATGGGGTAAACAGTATCACTATACAGTACCACTATATACAGAACGGGGGGCTGGACTATGTCACAGACTACTGTGGTCACTTTATAAAGTACTGGGGTGGGTAGGGTCAGGCCAGCCATCTCACCGGCAGATTACAGACTGTGTCACTGACTGACTATATACAGTACTGGTGGGTTAAACAGTATCTAATTACGCCTCTGTCCATACCGCACAAAAGCCAAGGCCGGACTTGACGTGCTTGTTTCCCCCCAAAGACATCAATGGAGAGAAAGTGTTAGAAAAAAACTAACACCTGCGATCGCAGAATTGCGATTACTATAACGCAATCCCCATTGATGTCTATGGGGAAAAGAAAGTTATGTATACACTTAACACCCTAACATAAACACCTAGTCCTACCCCTTATACGCCACTGCCTGACATCGCTGACACAAATTAAACTTATTAACCCCTAAACCGCCACCCTCTGACATCGCTGACACTTAATAAACATATTAACCCCTAAACCGTCGACCCCCACATCGCCAACACTAAAATAAAGTATTAACCACTAAACCACCGACCCCCCCACATTGCCAACACTAAAGTAAAGTATTAACCCCTAAACCGCCGACCCCTCACATCACTACTACTAAAAGAAATCTATTAACCCCTAAACTGCTGGCCCCCTACATCGCAAAACACTACATTGAACTATTAACCCCTAACCCCCCTAACTTTAAATTAAACGTACAATATAACTACCTTAAAATAAATAAAAACTTAGCTGTGAAATTAAAAAAAACTTAGATTAAACTATAAATTAACCTAACATTACTATTTAATTTTTTTTTAAATAAACTGAAAATAAAAAACCTAAAATAACAATATTAAAAAATTCTAACACTACGAAAAAAAATACCCCGTACATTACAACAAAAAAACAAACACAAAAAAACAGTTGTGGAGACTGCGCATACGGTAAGCTTGCAGAAGAGCACAACGCCAATATTAAATGCTCAATAAAATAAGGAGCTATGAACTGTCATATAGGTAGATCATCCGGCATTCTTCTTCTGACTGGTTTAACGTGGATTCAGGAACACATTTTTTTAAAATAATATTTAACTATGTGAAACAATTAATAACTAGAATGAGGAAAAAAACAGAATTAAAAAAAAACAAACAGATTACACTACCATAAACTTGGACCAAGTTGTTATGACTGCATGTTATTGGAATGCAAATACATAGATTTTATTCTATTATATGCCTGTTTTTTATTGTGTAGAAAGGAATGTCAAAGCCACTCATTACTACATCCGGGTTGTGCTTTAAAATGTGTGGGGAATTAGTTAAAATGTATACAGAGTTTACAAGTATTGCAAATGTATTTTTTGTCTTCTAAAGAGGTAGACAGAACTTCAATATTCTTTCTTTTTCCTTTAATATGTATAATACTATGTATGTCTGCCATTATAACCAACTTTTTTTCATTAAAATGTTCATATTGTCTGCTTTGGTATATAAACTTTAAAGGAATATATAGATAAATCTTTGCAACTTACAATTCTAGATTGTAAGTTCCCACAGGAATAGGGCCTTCAATTCCTGTATGTGTTTGTCAAGTTTTGTCTCGTCTCATACAAGTTTTACATCATTGTTTTATTTAAACAAATTGTACCCATGGACAGCGCTGCGGAATATGTTGGCGCTTCATAAATAAAGTATAATAATAATAAATAAAATAAATCTGCTATCAAAATGTAGGCATGTACATATAAATTCACCACCATTGAACTTGGAACTAAATGTTTCTGGAACCAGTGAATGAATCAAGCTCCTTTCTTACATTCCTGAAGCAAGTTATGTAAGTTTGCAACACAACGTGGGATATTGTGGCTTACTGGTACTAAGGTTTTTGTTGTTAATTTTTTTTTTTTTTATATTGTTGACTGTCCCTTTAAAGGGACATTAAATTCAAAATGTAATTTCCCATAAAAGGTTCAATGCATTGTGGAGACTTGGCAATGCAAATCCATTGCATATCCCTAATTAGCCAAATGAAATAAATAAACAGCACTCTAGAGTAGACAGAGATCTCAAGATAACCTTTAACTTTGAAATTCTAAGTTTTACTATAAATTATTATCACCAAGATGTAAAAATGCTTTTTAGGGGATTATATGAGCTCTCTATAATCACTCAAGAATTGGGCAGTTTTGTCTTCCTGCAAGGCCCTTCTGTACATAGTGAATCTGCCATGTGTCAAACACAGAAGGACTCTTGGGCATAGGCAAACAGTTTAGAAAATTCAGATCAGCAGATCAATCCACAGTTAATTGATGTTCTGAGTTTAATCAAAGCAACGCAATGCAGTTCTGAAACTACTTGAGTGGCTCTAGGGAGGAGTGTGTCAGTAACAACATTTTGCAATTATTCTTACAGTTGTCTACCCAATTTCGGATGAAAATTTGTAAACACTGTTATCTAAGTGATTCTGCATAATGGGCTTCCATTGTGTGTGTGTGTATATGTGTGTGTAGGTATGTATGTGTGTAAGTGTGTGTGTATATATGTGTTTGCGTGTATGTATAAGTATGTATATATGTATGAGTGTATGTATGTATGTATGTATGTGTATGTAATGTGTATATATATATATATATATATATATATATATATATATATACAGTGGGGCAAAAAAGTATTTAGTCAGCCACCAATTGTGCAAGTTCTCCCTCTTAAGAAGATGAGAGAGGCCTGTAATTTTCATCATAGGTATACCTCAACTATGAGAGACAAAATGTGGAAACAAATCCAGATAATCACATTGTCTGATTTGGAAAGAATTTATTTGCATATTATGGTGGAAAATAAGTATTTGGTCACCTACAAACAAGCAAGATTTCTGGCTCTCACAGACCTGTATCTTCTTCTTTAAGAGGCTCCTCTGTCCTCCACTCATTACCTGTATTAATGACACCTGTTTGAACTTGCTATCAGTATAAAAGACACCTCTCCACAACCTCAAACAGTCACACTCCAAACTCTACTATGGTGAAGACCAAAGAGCTGTCGAAGGACACCAGAAACAAAATTGTAGACCTGCACCAGGCTGGGAAGGCTGAATCTGCAATAGGCAAGCAGCTTGGTGTGAAGAAATCAGCTGTGGGAGCAATAATTAGAAAATGGAAGACATACAAGACCACTGATAATCTCCCTCGATCTAGGGCTCCACGCAAAATCTCACCCCGTGGGTTCAAAATGATCACAAGAACGGTGAGCAAGAACCACACAGGGGGACCTAGTGAATGACCTACAGAGAGCTGGGACCAACGTAACAAAGGCTACCATCAGTAACACACTACGCCACCAGGGACTCAGATTCTGCAGTGCTAGACGTGTCCCCCTGCTTAAGCCAATATATGTCCGGGCCCATCTGAAGTATGCTAGAGAGCATTTGGATGATCCAGAAGCGGATTGGGAGAATGTCATATGGTCAGATGAAACCAAAGTAGAACTGTTTGGTAGAAACACAACTCGTTGTGTTTGGAGGATAGAGAATGCTGAGTTGCAACCAAAGAACACCATACCTACTGTGAAGCATGGGGATGGCAACATCATGCTTTGGGGCTGTTTCTCTACAAAGGGAACAGGACGACTGATCCGTGTACATGAAAGAATGAATGGGGCCATGTATTGTGAGATTTTGAGTGCAAACCTCCTTCCATCAGCAAGGGCCTTGAAGATGAAACATGGCTGGGTCTTTCAGCATGAAAATGATCCCAAACACACCACCCGGGCAACGAAGGAGTGGCTTCGTAAGAAGCATTTCAAGGTCCTGGAGTGGCCTAGCCAGTCTCCAGATCTCAACCCCATAGAAAACCTTTGGAGGGAGTTGAAAGTCCGTGTTGCCCAGCGACAGCCCCAAAACATCACTGCTCTAGAGGAGATCTGCATGCAGGAATGGGCCAACATACCAGCAACAGTGTGTGACAACCTTGTGAAGACTTACAGAAAATGTTTGACCTCTGTCATTGCCAACAAAGGATATATAACAAAGTATTGAGATGAACTTTTGATATTGACCAAATACTTATTTTCCACCATAATTTGCAAATAAATTCTTTCCAAATCAGACAATGTGATTGTCTGGATTTGTTTCCACATTTTGTCTCTCATAGTTGAGGTATACCTATGATGAAAATGACAGGCCTCTCTCATCTTCTTAAGTGGGAGAACGTGCACAATTGGTGGCTGACTAAATACTTTTTTGCCCCAATGTATATATATATATATATATATATATATGTGTGTGTGTGTGTGTGTATGTATGAGTGTATGTATATATGTATGTGTGTGTGTGTGTATATATATATGTGTGTGTGTGTGTGTGTGTGTGTGTGTGTGTGTGTGAGTGTATGTGTGTATGTATGAGTGTATGCATATATTCTTGTAAATATATATATATATATATATATATATATATATATATACAAAATATATATATATGTGTGTGTTTGTGTGTGCGCATGTATGTATGTACAGTATGTATGTGTGTCTGTGCGTATTTGTCACCTTTATAGACTACTTGCCTTAGTGTCCTGTACAGCTTATTTATAAACCTATGCTTGCTCAGCTGGACTTCTGACAAGAGAATATTTGGAAAGAAATTCTGCTATTATGACGTGTGTATCCTGCATTAGGTCAAAATGAACTTGTTGTTAGTACAGCATGACCCAATGCCCAAGTAGCTAACAGTACTGTATATCCTATTGTTTTCTACACACAAGGGCTTAAAGACACCATATTTGGCAAAGGTTGTCCATTTTCCTTTGCTAAAGTAGTAATCCCATGTATTAAAGAATGTCAGATAGGCTGCCATTTTATAACAGATTCACAAATAACAAATTATTTTATTTTGAAAGTAATCTGAAAGCTATTAACAAGAATTTTTTTTTTTTTTAGCATGTATATGAAATATACACAATCGGATATTTTTTTGCATAAAAAAAATAGATGAAGTAAAAAGGAATTTGGAACAGAAACAGGAACTAATGCATAAGTATTAAATGCTCAAAGTCTGATAGGTACAATTCCCAAAGCTGTATTAGCACAAAACACCTTGATTAAATTAAATTAAAAAAAAAACTGAAAACTCCCTTATCTTTTATATAATGATAATAATAATAACATGGTCCCTTTAACACACTATTACACAACTCTTCTGCACTCTCTAGGCTGCTCCTCGAGGGACAAAATATCTGTCACGTCTTGTTTTGTTGTACAAAATGTAGATGTTGCCTAATACCAAATCCTAGGAGGTTTGGGATAATATCAAGAACATAGATAGAGTAATTAATTATGCTTCTAGTTTCCATAAAGCCTCTTCTAGCCTGCTCTCCTTCATGCTTGTCTCTCCCATGCCACAGTCACTGCCCTCCCCCAGCCTACCAGCACAGTACAGGTAACTCCCTTTGTTAACTTCCTTCCTACAGCCACTGCCCTGCCCCCTGCCTCCCAGCCCTCCCACCTCCCAGCACCTATTCAATGGAAGTTGCTGCGTGACCACGCGGCAGGTGCGGCACGCCAAAGACAAGCCCGTCTGTGCCCATCCACGCCTGGACCGCGTCCAGCGCCACTAACCCTGGTTCCCACAACCACCGCCACTACGATGCCAGCACCCTCCTCCATCTCAACACTGGTCGATCATCTGCCTGCCACCACGCATCCCCGATGAAAACCATAGGACCCTTCACCTGCCGCAACTGCGCCTTCTCCTCCCTCCGAACCACTAAACTGCCAGTCACCTCTCAGGCCTTCTCCTCCCTCCGAACCACTAACCTGCCAGTCACCTCACGCAAAAACAACCGCAACCACCTCAACTGCATCCTTCTCAACACCCGCTACGTCCGCAAGCACGCCGTCGAAATCTGGAACCTGCTCAACTCCACCTCCCCGGATGTTGCCTTCCTTACTGAAACCTGGCTGAACCCCACATCAATGCCGGACATCGCCATCCCCGACGGATACAAGATCTCCCACAAGGACCGCAACAACCGACCGGGAGGAGGCATCGCCATCGTCCACAAACACTCCCTCCACGTCACAACCAGGTCCGACTACCACTCACCAGGCTTGGAACACCTACACTTCAAGATCCAGGTCAGTCCCAACACTACCCTCCGTGGCACCCTCATCTACAGACCTCCCGGACCTCGTCCTGCCTTCTGTGACTCCATCACCGACCTCATCGCACCCCACGCCCTCCCCTCAACAGACTACATCCTCCTCTGTGACCTCAACTTCCACCTAGACAACCCCAATGACCACAACACTGCCAACCTCTTAGAAAACCTTGGAACCATCGGTCTAAAGCAACTCGTCAACTCCCCAACCCACTCAGCCAGACACACACTCGACCCTATCTTCTCTGCAGGCAACCACATCTCAGTCAACCACATCACCGAACTCCATTGGACCGACCACCATTGCATACATTTTTCCTTCAACAAACCCACCGCACACCCCGCAGAAACTGGAACAAAATCACCAAAGACCAACTGCACTCCACCCTGAACAAGTGCCCCCCAGCTACCTCCACAGATGCCAACTTCTCTGCCCGCAACCTCCACCACTGGCTCACAGACTGTGCCAACACCCTCTCAAGAAACCGTCCAACCGCCAACCCACCAACAAGGCTAGTTGGTTCACCCCTGCCCTCCAGGACTCCAAACGCCACTGCAGGCGATTGGAAAGGACCTGGAGATCCAGCAAGACCCCCTCAAATAAAACAGCGTACAAAGAAGCCATCACTACCCACCACCACCTTATCAAAACCACCAAGAAGACAGCCATCCAAGATAGAATCAATGACAACGTCCACAACAGCAAGGAGCTGTTCACAGTCATCAAGGAATTCTCCAATCCCAACAGCAACACCAAAGACATCCCTCCCTCCCAGGACCTCTGCGATAACCTCGAAATGTACTTCCACCGCAAGATCGTTGACATCTATGACAGCATCGCGCCCCAGAACTCACCCACCACCGCCTACCCACCAACTCCCACCGATACCTCACCCAAATACACCACCGCCTACCCCCCACTGACCATCTGGAGCCCCCTCACCACAGAGGACACCATCAGGATCATGAGATCGATCCACTCTGGAGCACCCTCGGACCCATGCCCGCATCACATTTTCAACAAAGCAGGTGACACTATTGCCCCCGAGCTCTGCAGCACCATCAACTGCTCCATCGAAACCGGCAGCTTCCCGGATGACTGGAAGCCCGCAGAATTAAAACCCCTACTGAAAAAACCCACGGCTGACCCCACTGATCCAAAGAACTACCGCCCAATCTCTTTGCTCCCCTTTGTGGCCAAAGTCATCGAGAAGTCCATCAATGCGCAACTCGTTGACTACATCGAAGCCAACCACACCCTGGACCCCTCCCAATCCAGTTTCAGGAGCAACCACAGCACCGAGACTGCACTCCTCGCCACCACAGATGACATCCTCGCCCTACTCAACAGAGGAGAGACCGCCGCCCTCATTCTCCTAGACCTCTCAGCAGCCCCTCCGCAACCGACTACACGATGCCGGCATACGCAACAAAGCCCTGGAATGGATCACCTCCTTCCTCACCGGCAGAACCCAGAAAGTTAGACTCCCACCCTTCACCTCCAAGCCCACAGAAATCAGCTGCGGTGTACCCCAAGGCTCTTCTCTGAGCCCCACCCTATTCAACATCTACATGGCCCCTCTCTCCGCCATCGCCCGACGACACAACCTCAACATCGTCTCCTACGCCGACGACACCCAGCTAATCATCTCACCAGTGGCCCCACCACCGCCAATAGAAACGTCCACGAAGGGCTGACAGTAGTCGCCACCTGGATGAACTACAACTGCCTAAAGCTGAACGCAGACAAGACCGAAGTCCTCCTCCTCGGTCCCACCACATCTGATTGGAATAACTCCTGGTGGCCCACAGCCGTCAGACACCCTCCAACCCCCACTGACCATGCACGAAATATAGGCGTCATCCTGGACTCATCACTCTCCATGGACCGGCAAATCAACGCCGTCTCTTCTGCATGCTTCCACACACTTCACCTGCTGCGAAAGATCTTCAAATGGATCCCAACCGAGACCAGGAAGACTTTCACTCACGCCCTCGTCAGCAGCCGACTGGACCATGGTAACGCAATCTACGCTGGCACCACCATCAAGCTCCAAACAGCGCATCCAGAACTCCTCGGCCAGACTAATCCTTGACATCCCTCGTCAAAGCCACATCACCAAATACCTGCGGGACCTGCACTGGGTCCCCATCAACAAAAGAATAACCTTCAAGCTTCTCACCCACGCATTCAATGCCCTCCACAACATTGGTCCCGAATACTTGAACAACTGTGTTACCGTCTACACCCACGCTGTCATCCCCCGCATCAGGAAAACCACAGCGGGAGGTAGATCCTTCTCTCACCTAGCTGCAAAGACTTGGAACACCCTCCCGCTGCACCTTAGACAAGCTACCGCCCTAACTAAGTTCAGAAAGGACCTCAAGACCTGGCTCTTCAACTGAACTGCAACCCTCAGCGCCTTGAGACCCTTACGGGTGAATAGCTGCGCTTTACAAGAACCCAATAGATAGATAGATAGATAGATAGACATAAATATGACCTAAACATATTTCAATATCAGTGTTTATTAAACATAAAATAAATTTTGTTGAAAATATACTTAAAGGGACATAAAGCCCACACTTTTTCATTCACGTTTCAGAAAGAGCATGCAACAAATTTCCAATTTACTTCTTTTATCAAATTTATTTCATTCTCTTTGTATCTTTTGTTGAAGTATCATACCTTTCATTATTTAATAGAACAGACAATTTAAAACAACTTTCTAATTTACTTCAAGGGGCCGAATTATCAAGCTCCGAATGGAGCTTGATGCCCCTGTTTACGCACAAGCCTTCAGGTTCGCTGGAAACAGCAGTTATGAAGCAGCGGTTTTAAGACTGTTGCTCCATAACTGGTCCGCCTGCTCTGAGGCTGCGGACATCAATCCGCCTGATCCTAAATGATCAGGCTGATTGACACCCCATGCTAGCGGCTTATGCAATGATAAATGCAGACAGTGTATGCTGTCGGCATTCATCGATGTCTGTCAGACATGATAAGCTGAGCGGATCATGTTGGACAGACCGATGATAAATTGGCCCTCAAGTATCTAATTTGCTAGGTAGATTAATGATCATCAATGTATTACTGGGAACTAGCTGAACATATCAGATGAGCCAATGACGAGGCATACAGTACTGTGCAAAAGTCTTAGGCCACCATTAGATTTGTTGCTTTAGCAATTGTATAATGACCATATATAATTATTTCTCAGTCTCATTATTAGGATACAACCAGAAGATACAGGATATTTGTATGCAGTATTAAAAAAAACAGAAATGAATCAGAAAAAAACAGCTTCTATAGGCTAAAGTGGCAAGTATGTAGTGTGACCTCCCCTTACAATTAAACAATAGAAACCTGTCTCTCTTAAACCTAAATAGAATGGAACCCTAATTAATGTCATTGCTAACACCTGTTTTTGTACTACTATTTCATGTCAAAATGACTGCTGTGAAAAAGGTCTATTACACCAGGTTGGTGCAAGACATGCTTAAGCATTACATACACATGTTGTATGAGTTTAATTCATTGGAAGCTTCCTAATATTACCAACTTTAAATATCATCTTTCCATACAAAATGCCAAAGATCACAGAATTTGACAGACATAAAATCATACTTTTGCATCAGCAAGGCCACTCTCAAAGGGAAATCAGCAAACAAACTGCATACGCAAGATGTGGATTTCAAGCTGTTATAAAAAAATTGGAGAATTAGGAGAGCTCAAGGACAAAAAAAGAAAACTTTTAAAATCTGATGAGAAGTTTCTTAAAGTTTCTTCTTTGAGAGACTGGAAGAAGTACAGCAATGGGCTATCTCAGTATCTGGCAGCTTCATACGGATACCAAGTTGACCCTTCTACAGTGTGAAGAAGCTTGATTAGGAATGGTCTTTGTGGAAGAGTAGCAGCCAGGAAACCACTTTTTCGGAAGGGGAACAGGGTGAAAAGGCTAAGATATGCTAAAGCTCACAAAGACTGGAATGAAGATCAGTGGAAAAGAATATTATGGAGTTATGAAGTTTGACATTTTTGGGTCCAATCGTTGACAATATGTGAGAAGAAGAGTTGAAGGGAGATGGAAGAATGAGTGTTTGCGGCCTTCAGTGAAACCAGGTGGAGGGTCTGCCCTGGTTTGGGGCTGAATTTCTGCCAGTGGTGTGCGATATTGTCCCAATTGATGGGATCATGAATGCTGAAAAGTACAGACAGGTTTAAATTCACCATGCCATTCCTTCTGGAAAGCGCCTGATTGGGAATGGTTTTATTTTTCAACATGATAACAATCCCAAGCAAACTTCTAATGCAGTGAAATCATATTTTGAGAGAAAATCAGCTGAAAAAAACGCTGACTGTCATGGACTGGCCTCCACAGAGTCCAGACCTAAATATTATAGAGGCAGTATGGGATCACCTGGACAGAGAAAGAGATAAAAGACAAACAAAAATCTAAAGAAGAACTCTGCGAAGAGCTGAAAGAAGCCTGGTATAATATACCAGAAGATTACTTCAGAAAACTTCTGGAAAGTCTCCCCAAAGGAGTTCAAGATGTGCTTAGTGCCAAGGGAGGTCACACTAACCACTGACTTTTACCTGAAGAAGCCATTTTGTTAGGAAAATTGTGTTTTTTTATATTATGTGTACATATTTCCTGTATTTTCTCTGTGTACCTTAATAAAGAGACCGAAAAATAAATATGGATGGTCATTAAAACTTTGCTAAAACAACAAATCTTATGGTGGCCTAAGACCTTTGCACAGTACTATATATTTGCAGCTAGCAATCAGCAGCTAGCTCCAGTAGTGCTTTGATAATCCTGACCTTACCTAGGTATGCTTTTCAACAAAGGATATCAAGGAAGCAAAGCAAATTAGATACTTGAAGTAAAATAGAAAGTTGTTCTAAATTGTCTGCTCTATTTAATTTTAGATTTTACGGTCTCTTTAATGCAGCATAGAAGTAAACAGAGCTTGTCAATCTCAGTCCAGTGTCTTCAACTGATTCTGAATAAACACAAATTTATAACAGCAGTGGGCCTGTTACCCTCTCTGTGTCACCTTCACAAAAGGATAGGTGGGGATTAGCCAGTCATCAGCTGCAGCAGATCTTAAATTGAGGCTGTACAACTAAGAAACCTATGTGTGTTATTAAGAGAATTGGAGAGACTCACTGTTCTAAATTCAACTGTGCACTTTATGTATGTACATAATGTTTTAATGGATTTTAAAACTGATTTTATGTTATTTATAAGCTGTAAGATTTTTCCTATGTCTTTACCATCACTAAACATAGAGTAACCCACTCATTGTTTACCTGTATGTGATTATTACATATTTACACAGAATGAAAACTGCACCAAAAAAGGCATATTAGTACTAAAATGGAGTTACTTTTAAAACCTGAATAAGCAAATGAATACTATTAAACAGACTATGACAAAAAACAAAAACAAATAAAGGAAGTTATGTTATTAAAGCCAGAAAAACATATCAGATTTTTAAAAAAATAAACAATTGTATACAACATATTCTCCTATACTCAAATTGTTGGTTTGTTTAATCCTCAGTGTACCAAATTAGGCATAGATTACATGTGAAGCGCTATTTATCACTCCCGCTCATGAGTTAACTGTGCTCAACTTCAGCTTTTTGCGCATGTCTGGTATTGTGCCGTATTACAAGCAGGGCCAGACTGGGAAATCAGACCGGCCCTGGAAATTTGTATCGACTGGCCCGGTCCCACCCCCTCTTGCCTGGTCACGCCCCCTCCGGCGCGGTCATGCCCCCTCCGGCCTAGCCACACACCCCCAGCCAAAAAAATACAGTATTTGTTCCTGTTTTTAATGTGGGGCAGTGGCCTTAGCCTACCTTTACCTTTATCCTCCATTCTACTGGACCTTTCTGCAGCAGGGAGGCAAGCTGGCAGCTGCAGGTATCCCTCCCTTTTCCTCCAGTCCAGGGAGTGTGCAACGACAAACAACAATTACACACCATAGGCTGTAGGCTTGCTTCAAAGACTGCAAAGAAAATTAAAGATTCATTTTGTGTGGAAAAATAACAAAAAGAAATATAAATAAAGGAGCTCTTCCTAAATTGATTCCTGGTTCACAGCAGGACCACTATCTGGATGACCAGACCACTTAGCACAACACATCTACACAGACATCTAGTCGCACGCATATGAGTCAATGACACACAAGTTGTGACAAGGTAACAGCAAGCGTCCCCAGGTATCATTATTTGCAGCCCCATCATTTATTGCATTCATGCAGTGCACACTCATACAGATGCCTGCCAGGCCTCGGATGTCTCACTCTCCCCCCAACTCCACCATTGTGAGGGGCTCACAGACTGCAGGTACCCACAGAGAGTGGTCAGAACTCTTTCACAACACAGCGTCCGCGGTCTACACGTGAGGGGTATAGTATGTATTGTGATTCGCAAATATTTACCTAGATTCTCTTCTTCTGTCTCCTCCGCTCCGCCATGTCTGCAGACTGCCCCGGTCTGTCTATGGGTGATGTGGAGGGGGAGGGTTTAGAGAGCATGCTCAGTACAAGAGATGGGGGCTCGGGGGGAGCAGCAAAAGGAGGTGGGAAGCTCAAGCTCGATAGTTTACTGAGGAGACAGGAACTATATTGTCCCGCCCACCACCAATAAAAAATAAATACAGCTAGCCTGCAGGTGTGGAGAGTGGGTTGGGCCAGGATGAATGGGAGTGCATGATTACATCATCGACTGCGGGCCCACCCCTTCCCTCCCTGCCTATTTCGTTAAGGATTGCTGCTCGCAGCTCTCTCTCCACTGCAGCTGAGCAGCCCCAGCCTCTGCCGGCCGGTGGCCCACCAGGATTTTTCCCGGTATCCCGGCGTCCCAATCCGGCCCTGATTACAAGTTGAAAGTAAAACGTTTTCTCTTGCGCGCTAACCGGATGTGTGCAAAAAGCCGCAAGTTAGAATATCGAGACTGCGTTAACGCATTCCCCCGATAGACTTCAAAGGAGTGTGAAAAGATGGAAAAAAAATACACCCAAAAAGTCACGCAAACCCGATCGCATTTTCTCAAGTGCCAAACAACATGAAGTATTAACATTTCACATGCCAATTTTCTTCACATAGAAGAAAATGTTCTATTTATTCATAAATACATATTTTTTTATATATATATATATATATATATATATATATATATATATAATGGTATTTTGATACAATATATATTTATACCTATATATATAGATGATTATATACAGATATAGATATATACAGATATAGATATATACAGATATATATAGGAATATCTATTTAGAAATACTTAGAACATATTTCCCTATGTGAAGAACATTGGAATGTGAAATATTTACAGTAAATACATAGTTAAAGACTTTATTAAATATGAATATTGCATAAATATGATTTTAAATGATATTAGCTACTTGACTGCAAAGGTGTCTATATATGTATTTATGTGTTTACACGTATATATATATATATATATGTCTGTAATACAAATATACACATTTAAATACATAAATACATATGTACATAAATGTGTGTATGTATATATAAATATTTAGACATGTATATATCTATAGGTAGCCTTTTGTTTCTAACACCTAAGACCTAATTTTTTGTAATAATGGTAATAATGGCAATTAGATAGTGTTATTATGAATGTAACTGTAATTTTAAATGTATGTTTAATGTGTTTTGTGCAACTTTTTATTCAAGCATAACAGTTAACCAGAGCTTGCGAAGTTGCGATATCCCGACGCGCTTTAAATTCAATTGTGCTTGAGTGCCAGATGTTACTTTCAACTTGTAATATACAAACACCCGCGATGAACCCTTTTTTTGCTTGCACAAAACATTTCGCATGACACTCGTAATCTAGGAAGTTATATCGCATAAACAGGCACCACTACTGGTGCAACCCCCCTAGGTGTTTGCATACTTTGAGGCCTATTTAACAAACGTCTGTCGGACCTGATCCGACAGTTGCGGATCAGGTCCGACAGACATCGCTGAATGCAGAGAGCAATATGCTCTCCGTATTCAGCATGCACCAGCAGCTCTTGTGAGCTGCTGGTGCAACGCCGCCCCCTGCAGTCTCGCGGCCAATCGGCTGCCAGCAGGGGTTGTCAATCAACCCGATCATACTCGATCGGGTTGAATTCCGGCGATTCCTGCCCGCCTCATCAGAGCAGGCGGACAAGGTTATGGCGCAGCGGTCTTTGTGAAACACAGGCCCTCAAGCTCCTAATGGAGCCTCAGAGTCTTATGTCAAATTGAGATGTGCACAAGGGACTGCATTTGTTTGCTTTAATTTCACTAACAGAGTGAGATTGTGTTCCTGCATATACACACCATGAATCACAGACAATCTATATACTGTATAAACCTTAATGACACAAGTCAACAACTACAGTTTGATCTTTCCAATTTCCCTGTTTGTTTGTTTGTTTTTTTACACAAGTTTCTATTTGAATAGGTACAATACGTAATCAAGTTAAAAACTGTATTAGGGATAATAGTACGATCCTCGCCACAAATAATGAATAGCAGGCAGTGCAGACAAAAAGAAACAGAGAAGGATCAATAGGAAGGAGTGTGAGAGGATAGACAGTGATAGATGAGAAAATAATGAGCTCCTATTGACTTTTCTTGAGGTAAACATGACTGCTGAGTTAAATATTGATTTAGGCAAAACTGGGGTAAATACTTTCTTGAAGGGACTATTTGTCTTAGTGTGACCTGAAACTAAGTCAAGGTGGTATATATATGTGTGTTTATATATATACTTTATTTGGTAGGGATAGTGGAATACAATGTATGAGTGCATTATGATACAATAAGAAATGGGGTAGGATACACTATACCTTAAAACAGAAATAAACATTATTATAACCGTAATACAACAGAATCTTTGAAGCAGAAGTAATGAGTTATCTGTCTTATTTCCAAAAGCACGCCAGGTTTGATCAAATACAAAATATGGACACATGGGGACACAATCTTTCTTTACAGGGACAGTCTACTTAAAATTGGTCATTGTTTAAAAAGATTGTTCCTTTATTACCCATTCTTCAGTTTGGCATAACCAACACTGTTATATTAATATATATATATATTTTTTTAAATATTTTTTATTGAGGATGTACAGAACAATAACAAGAATAAAGAGTACAGTGGGTATTATTATAAACATATCTTAAGTTGTTGTGCTCTAGGAACTATTGTATTATTATTGATTAATCCTGCAACCCACTTTGCTTGGGACAACATTTATGTCTCCTTTTTTTGTAACAATGTGCAAAACCTTGTTGAAATGTTATATCTCACTGTGTGTCTTCAATAAAATAAAATATAAAAAAAAAAAAAAAAAACATATCTTAAGTTGAATTGATTATGTCCATGTCACCTGAAAAAAAAAGATACATACAATAAGGTACCATAAAGCTAGCATAATATAAAAGGTCATGACCTCTCGATACCGTAGATTATTACCCAACTGAATGAATGAAAACCTCATTTTTCATTTATATAGAAGATGATTGCACCTCCATTATTGAAACGGGCCATTCATGGACCCATGTAAACTGTAAAACTCAGGGAGGTACTCTAATGTTCAACACGGTCACTCTTGGACCTGAAAAGTATATATATATAAAAAATATATATATAGAAAAGTATAGCAGGCTAAACAACCTATGGGGGACATAGACAGCAAAGTGTTAACGGATCTGAAATATCTGAGCACTGTATCTTCATTATAACAGGTATAAACTAGGTTTCTTTCTCACTGTAAATTTACAATAAAAATATATGTTTGTGAGGGCAATTCAGATCTGGTATATTGCAAGTGCAACATCTGTCCATATTGCCATATTGTGGGGTTAGAACTGAAAAGAGTACATAAATATGGTTAGGTTATAGGAGTTTCTATAGGAATAAAGGACATTTGGGCACCAGACACACTTCCTGACATGTAGGCTTATGCTAAGCAAGCTCTGTAATAACAACACGCTATATGCTCAGTGATCTAAATATGATGCAACAAGGAGGTCTCATTAACCCTATATCTTCCACATACCAGATTTATACTAGATTTCCTGTTATGCAGGATCATATTATACTAAATCTGCAACAATAGCTGCTAGCAATGTACCTAGTGCTTTGAATTTAAAACCTCAGAGGGACCTAATCAATATTAATTTAGAGCCGGTGTACTACTTTATCAAATTATAAAAATTCCTCAGCATGCCACACTGCCTCGGCCACTGGCGGTGCGGGAAGATGCCAAGTTATTTCACTCATAGTACTGTAGTACTAAAGCTCATGAACTCACAGTGGGCAGGCTCTAGGGCATAGGTCCTACTCATCTGAGGGTAGGGATAGCTAGTAGAATATAAAAAAATAAAAAATAAAAAGACCCCCTTAGCACAGAATTGCTACAACAGTTTAGGGATATGCAATAAATATAATCCAAGCAAGATTAATACATTTGTACCGGTATATCTAAGCTTTGATAAAGGGTGGGAAGAAGTACATAAATCTACAATCCACCTCCAAGAGACATATAGTGAATCAGAACACAAGGTGAGCATAAAACCACACTATCCATAACTTAATGTTATAAAGTGCTAACTGTCTAATAACCTTATACATATATTTTAAACAAGCCAGAAGAAAAATAAAAAAAAATACTGAGCTAATAATAGGCAATAAAGTGTACTAAACTCTTATGGATAAAACACCTAGACATAATACCCAACACAAACATTATGGTAAATAGATATTCCAAACTTCAGACTTATAGGCCATCATTAGGAATCTCAAGAAGTAACGAGCAAGCATTATATGGGTTCTGGATAGCCAAAGAAATAAGTCATTATTATGTGGTCAGTAGCGTGAGCGATTACCCAGAAGCCGGATAAGACTTCTAGAGGAGTTCATCCGATGCCTATTTTGACTGAGCGTCTCGCCTTACCAGCCTGTATGTTCCGGGGAAATGTCTTGCTATGGTCCCTGTTGTTCCGTGTAAGGCCACCACAACACTGAGTGCCTTGGGGCAGTGGGAGTAATAAAGAGTTAAGCAATTGCGGCCATGGTGCTGTATGAATTTTGGACAAGGTTTCATCTAGGGATCTCCCGGTCGAGTATGTTTTAGTCCCCTGCCTTATCTGGAGGGATGAATTAGCAGCCCTTAAGTCACCTTTGTTTCGCCGCATCAAGACACCTTTACCTTCCAGTTGCCGAGCCGGAATCTCACTAGGCATTAGCCCCTTCACTTTCAATGCTCGATAAGCGATCTCGCTTTCTATTAATGCAGGACAACTCGAAGTCTTCAAAGGGGCTGGAAGTATGGCGGTAGGAGTTATGGGTGATACAGTGAAGTTCGCCGTATTCCATCTCTCCCGGTTCTCCGTCTCAGCTAGTGCCCGCACTCTCTCACTGTAGTGTACATCTGTTGGAGGTGTCACAACCTGTTTTACTGCAATGGGATTTTCTTCAGTAGACTCTGGTTTAGAAGTTATCACGTTTACTGCATCCGTGCTGTGCTGTGGAGTATGATCACCGGCATTTCCCCATGCTGCAGCTATCTCCCTCACAAGCCGCGTGAAGTGGTCATTTAGGATAATGGTGATCTGATCTAGTAGGATAGCTTCCTCTTGCTCCATCCTGTATATACAGAAAGTAAATCCCAGCTGAGTATAGGTAGAGTCAGTATCTGTAAAACCTATTAAGTGCAAAGATTGCAATCCAGTAGGGAATGCCGTACCCGTATACCCGGGGGGGGGGGGTGCTGAGGTCTCAGTAGAGGCCACTGCCAGAGGCCTCAGTGGTCCAGATCAGCGCTCCAGAGTCATGGAGTTAGCAAATTTAACATAAACCAATTCAGTGGGTTATACTGCGAACAGCTATAATGTTTTTTTTCTATAGATGCTGCAATTATCTGTATGAATTCGCCGGATTATACAGATCTTCTCCTGGAGCTCCTGATACCACGTCCTGTCATGGACGCCGCCTAGACACGCCCCCATATTAATATATTTTTTAACCTCTGTGATTACCTTGTATCTAAGCCTCGGCAGACTGCCCCTTATCTCAATGCTTTTTACAATCTTGCATTTTAGCCAATCAGTACTGATTTTTGTATAACCATTATTATTCTCAACGGGAATTAGCACAATGTTATCTACAGCACACATGAACTAGTACTGAAATAAGGTTGGCATGCAGGGGCTTAGAAACAGCCAAACTGAGAGAAAAGCACAATTTGTGATTGATTTTGTTTGTGCATAAGAAAGATGTATTATATTATTAAGTGATGCAATACAGCTATATATGGCACGGATGCAAGATGTGTAGGGTCATCAATAGTATTCATAAAAGTTATTTTAGATAGATAGAGATATAGATAAAATATGTTTATATTAGCAAATAGCAATTAAGTATTGAAGTAATATAAGTAAAATTATTTTATTCCAATCATGGAACAGCAAGACTAAATACATCCATGTTGTGTATATACATCAGCCATATTGGCTATATTCTGTATCAACCTACATACAAAAACATGTATTAAAAGCATGTGGGAATCAATGTTCCCTCTAATTTATTTTTTCTGTAGGCTTAATACCACTTGTGTGCGGCACTAATACTATATAGTTGTAAACATACACAGAATTAAAACTTGTCATAGATGCTATACAAGCCAAAAGATTATATGAATGATAATACAATAAAGCTGTATCCCCAGTCAAATTAGCATCTGATTTATCTACAAATCAAATGGAAAATAAAAGGATATATATATATATATACATATATATATAAAAATCCAAAAGTAGCAGAGCACACAAAACCGCAAAGGGACTCCTTGATAAGTAAAACTTTCACTTTATTCAGAAAATACGCAGGGTAAAAACATGACAGCTACCATGGCTGTGAAAAGCACTGTAGATAAAAACAAACACAAACAATGTCTTGCGATCAGGACCTCACGCAGACATGTTTCGTGCGGTTGCGCACTTGGTCACTGCATGTGTGTGGTCCTGATCGTATACAGCTTTATAGCATTAATTCCTTAAAGAAACAGTATACATATTTTCGACATTGTGTCAAAATTCCTTTTGTTTAAACCTAGGTTATTTTAAATGTAAGATAGAAAACAATGTGTAAATTCTTGCCTTAGTTTCACTTAACGTGCAATAGTACATATATGTTTATTTGAATGTATTTCATATCTGACATATTTTAGACATATTTTTATAGCTTAACTTTCAAATAACATCTTCTGTGATGTTTTTATATTTTTAATATTTGGGAATTTTAGAATTAATTTTGTTTTCATTAAAGTATAGGGAAAATTAATTTCTTAGATGTAATTCTTATGTTATAATTTACAAATAAGTCAAGGTCTCTCCTCATATTTAGGCCTAAAGGGTTGCTAGTTCTCAATTTGAATATCCAAAAAAACTTCACGCTTGAAGGACCACACACATGCAGTGACCAAGTGCGCAACCGCACGAAACATGTCTGCGTGAGGTCCTGATCGCAAGACATTGTGTTTGTTTTTATCTACAGTGCTTTTCACAGCCATGGTAGCTGTCATGTTTTTACCCTGCGTATTTTCTGAATAAAGTGAAAGTTTTACTTATCAAGGAGTCCCTTTGCGCTTTTGTGCGCTCTGCTACTTTTGGATTTTTCTATCTCCTACTGACGCGGCTTACAGACCGGGTATAGAGCGTTCTCAGCTGCAGGACTCCTGTAATCAGCAACACTCCCACTCTCCACAGTGTGCCGTATCTCAGCGTGCTCACAGGTATTGTTTACCGTTTTTACTTTGGGGTCCCGTTGTGCGCTTTTACTTTGATTGTTTGCACATATATATATATATATATATATATATATCAAACACATACACAAAAGCAGCTTCTTACCTATATATATCAATAAAAATTACAACAAAGATCAGAATTCACAACACACAAAAAAAAATGATATGAGGGTTTGGATACCATCATCACTTTTACCAAATCAATGCATACACAGTTTTATATGACTATCTGTGTTTATATGAATTGTAATTGGACATAGTCATATTAAAACCTACACTAGTTGTAAAGTGCTTATTTACACCTAAATCTACTAATCAACATGACATCAAAATCCCAGACATATTTACTGCATTCCAGAGTGTCCCTGCCAACGTATTCTGCGTGCCATCATATCATGTGCCAATGCATTTGGTCTGTATTCTATAAACCCCTTGATGAGTAACCAAAGCTCCATGTTAAGCTGGGATTCTATATATTTACATTATATACATGCCCCATGACTTGTTGTTTGCACTCCCTAATACTGTCTCTGTTGCTTCACTGTTGTTTTTCTCCACACACATCCTGCCCATCCTATCCACAGCCCTAAAGTCTGGGCTGCTTCTGGGCTCCGGGATTCAGGTTGTCCCATGTAATCACCTCCTCCCTGTGTAGCTCCCCCACCGATCTGGGGAGTATACTGCTGATGGCTGCAAGAGAGCAGGAGGCGGGGACATGAGACTGACATCAAACGCACCTTCATAATTGCACTCTCCACATCCTCCACTTCCAGTGGTGCGCGGCCTGACATGCTGCCTGCACTACAAATAAAAGGGAAGGTGCACGGCCATGTGCACCTTAGAGGGAATATTGGTGGGAATGTTTATCTTATTTCCCTTAATTGTGGCCAATTAGGGCTAGCTGTGAATTAATTTCCAACTACTGTAAACAATCACTGTCCAATGTAACTGGTTCAGGAGCCTAATTTTTAAAAACTCATTGGCATGGAAAGAAATCATCAGCTTATTTTACTAAATATTAACCTGTAAAAGAAGTGTCTCTCCTTAACATAAAGCATATTAGTGAACTCCCCATAATGAGATACACAGTTCCCAATGTACAAATAGCCTTTAAAGCAATCACTGAAGGGCCTCATAATTAGTGTGCATAATAATGGAGGCTTTATATAGTTTTTCTCAATGAAAATTATAGAACTAAATCAATGTCTTATTTCAGTATATATTGCATAATGAGATAAGTAAACACAATGCAAAGGGAACAAATAATAAAAAGCGTATTCAGCAAGATAAATTGAATGTTAAATTTAAGATTTAATGATCTAGTAGTAGTCTAGTAATATGTAGCATAAACCAAGTGTAAAACTGATTAGTCTCATAGTGGATGGTTTGATTGAAGGGTATAAGTTTAAATTACTGGCAAGAATGTTTTAAATTACTGAATATATTCTGTCCTTTTCTTATTATAAGTAAATGCTGATCAATGCAGGTAATGCTCTACTCATAGGATATTTAATTAATTCAAATTCATGCAGTAATTCCATCAAACCATAGAGAAAGAACAAAACAAATATGATAATAACAGGTATATCAGAAGCACACCTCATGCGGAGTACTTGAGAAAGAAGCTGCAACAAGGCAGAGTTTACACAGGTTCAGTAGAGGCAGAGTTTATACCGGAATCTCAGGAACAAGAACTAATCAGGACTCCACAATACAAGACATGTGTGACAAGTGAAAAACAGTGTCAGCATGAAAACCCAGTAGTGTTACATAAAAGAAACTTCTGGTACCAGCAAAGTAACAGGAAAATGGGGCAGTTTAAATAGCGCTGTTAGTGCCTAATAATATGCATTGTGGCAGCCATGACAGATTCTAGCAGCCATGCTGCCACTGGAGCCTGGTACGTCATACGTATGTTGCTTGTTAAAACATTTTATAAGCATAGTATTAAGGTTATTCCCTGCTTCCCTCAAGTTATGGGAGCCGCCATGATTAAACCTTTGACTACATTCCAGTACTGACCTGTTTGCACATGTGCAGCAACTCTCCTTCAGACACCTGCAGTGTATGCTAGGTTCCATAATGGCAGCACCTATGATTAGAGAAAGATGCATGAAATGTATTTAGTGTTTAATGTCCCTTTAATGTCACTGAAGAAGATAAATATACCTGTAGTGGGAACAATTATAAGATCTTATCCACATACAATACCAAAAATAAATATAGCTGCAAGCAGCAATAGAGGTGGCCAAGCGCATCGCCTTTGCAATGGCAAACAAGCAGCTATGTCATAATATAAAGTTATAAAGCAAGTTTTTACATGTGTAATATAAGCAGTTGAAAAAAAAAACAAATTTTCAAAATGTTTGCGTTTTTTCAAGATGGCTGCCACACCATATGACTAATACTTTCAACACAAACAGATGTAACAGATGTAACTCTAGGTCACAATATATGGTTATAAAGCAAATTTCACAGCTTTAACATAAGCGATTGCAAAGAAAACACATTTCCTTCACACTGTACTATTGTTAAATATTGTAAAACTAATGTATGAAATGCAAATTTACGCAATTAAATGTACATAAAAAGGCTAATGTCTCACAGCAGCCAGGATGATTATGGAAAAATCGCAATTTGAACAAACTTGGTAGAGGACCTTGCAAGGAGCATATGTGCAAAATTGCGCTTTATTGCACTAAGCGGTTTAAGAGAAGAAGATGTTTAAAGATTTTCGCAAAATGCAAGATGGCTGCTACATCATGTGACCAAGGCACTTCTGTTGAGCAATGGAAAATCTAGGTCATAGCAGCACTGAGCACAGCAAGTTTAAAAGTTGTAACATAAGCAGTTTAAGAGCTGAAGATTTTTAAGTGCAAAAAATCAATATGGCTGCCTAACCTTATGACCTATGAGATGTCGCAGAGCAATAGACTGTACCCGCATACTTGATTTCAAGAGTTTTACATTAGCAGTTCAAGAGTTATAGGCAATAGAAAAAAGCGGCGGAATAATAAAAATAATAATAATTCTGACAATAACAATAGGTTGTCCAGCAACCACATTGCTTGGTCACCTAATAATAGGTTTCAGCATAATTACAATGAATGAATTCAGCAGCACTTTATTTTATTTATTTATAAAATGTTTTTCCAGGAAATAATTCATTGAGATTTTTCTCATTTTTTAAGTATGTTCTGGGATATGCCAGCAATACATTCATTACATATTGTACAAATAGTTACATTTTTACAAAGCAATACACAGACAGAAGGTAGATCTTTTTAACATTTACAGTCTTTACAAATAAATTATACTAATTTCACTGTAATTATTTGGGTAATATCTGGCAAAGGTGTTGATGGCCACAATAAAATTAAGAATGTCATTTTCATTTGTATCTAGGCTAAATACCATGTTTACAACACAACAAAGAACTATTCATTGTATACTATATTTAATTTTAGATTTAATTCAAGTAAAATAATAGAAATAGTTGGATACAAACTGCTGATACAAAACATTTTTCTTTTATAGGAATTGTGTGCTTCTAAAGGCTGTTTTCAAACTGGTGATGTTGCCAATCTTCGTGTTTCAAATAATTTACTAATGGCTATATTCAATGTTTTAATTAAAAATGCATTTTGTTGCAGCTTTGAAGATTATATTGATTAAGAACTGAGTCAAGAACAAAAGAAAACCAAACAGCTTATGAAATGATTACTTTATAAGGACAGGAAACAAAAACATTTGTAATATGTAAACTTACATATATCATCCTGACAAACAAATATAATAATTTGTATTTATATAGAAGGTAGGAAAAGAAGAGAGGAAATGAACAGGAATATAAGTGGGGAAATGAATCAAGAAGTAAAATTAAGAAGGGATATTTCTCTACAGTCCTTGAATATATTGAGCGTCCTTGATATATTATGGTCATCTCCTAAAAAAAATACTTCACTCTCCCAATAATGTAATGTAGTATTAGGGGCTGAATTATCAAGCTCCGAATGGAGATTGATGCCCCTGTTTCCACGTGAGCCTTCAGGCTCGCCGGAAACAGTAGTTATAAAGCAGTGGTCTAAAGACCGCTGCTCCATAACTTATCCACTGCCTCTAAAGCTGCGGTCTTTAAACCGCCCGATCCTATACGATCGGGCTGATTGACACCCCCTGCTAGCTGCCGATTGGTCGCAAATCTGCAGGGGGCAGCATTGCACAAGCAGTTCACCAAAACTGCTTGTGCAATGATAAATGCCGACAGTGTATGCTGTCGTCATTTATCGATGTGCTGCGGACATGATACGCTACATCGTATCATGTCCATCCGCACTTTAGTAAATTGGCCCCTTAGAGGGTTAGTTAGGAGAGGATAAACAATCTTTTACACTTAAAGGGACAGTGTAGTCCAAAAAAAAGTTCATGATTCAGATAGGGCATGTAATTATAAACAATTTTCCAATTTACTTTAATCACCAATTTTTCTTTGTTCTCTTGGTATTCTTAGTTGAAAGCTTAACCTAGGAGGTTCATATGCTAATTTCTTAGACCTTGAAGGCCGCCTCTTAAGAATGCATTTTAACAGGTTTTTCACCACTAGAGGGTGTTAGTTCATGTTTTTCATATAGATAACACTGTGCTCGTGCACATGAAGTTACCTGGGAGCCATCACTGATTGGCTAAACTGCAAGTCTGTCAAAAGAACTGAAATAAAGGGGCAGTCTGCAGAAGCTTAGATACAAGATAATCACAAAGGTAAAAATATATATAAATATAACTGTGTTGGTTATGAAAAACTAGGGAATGGGTAAAAAAGTGATTATCTATCTTTTAAAACAATAACAATTCTGGTGTAGACTGTCCCTTTAAGTATGTTACTTAAAATTACATTCAGTTAAATTCAAGATGTAATATCCTGTATTGGGCTAGATTAAAAGTAGAGCTTTGCGCAAAGAATAACACACAGGGCCTTAAAGGGACATGAAACCCACAATTTTTCTTTTATGATTCATGTAGAGCACACAATTTTAAACAACTTTCCAATGTACTTATATTATCTAATTTGCTTCATTCTCTTGGTATCCTTTGATGAAAAGCATATCTAGATAGGCTCGAGCTTGGAGCTAGCTGCTGATTGGTGGCTGAAATTGTATGTCCATTTTCATTGGCTTACAAATGTGTTCAGCTAACTCCCAAGAGTGCATTGCTGCTTCTTCAATACAAGATACCAAGAGAATGAAGCAAAATTGCTAACAGAAGTAAATTGGAAAGTTGTTTAAAACTGTATAATCTATCTGAATCATCAAATAACATTTTTGGGTTTCATGTCCCTTTAAGATCAAAATCTCGCTGCAATGTGGAAAATCACACAAAATCTTTGAGCTTTGTTTTTAACCATATATTGCAATATTGGAATCTCTTTCACATATATAACCCTACAGATAAAAATTCCTGTGTTTATTTGAGGGACCTCACTGTACTGACAAGACTTCTTAGATCATTTTTCATGAGCAGAGAGATCATTGGGACCACAGTCTGGTATTACACATGGATGGTAAAAATGTTATTCAACGCATATTAATGAGGACAAAACATTTTTAGTGCCCCCTATACTTTTAAAGGATAGCAGAGAGGGCATTGTTAGTGCACTTATTGAGCTCATATTACAAATGCACTCCAAAATACTATAATATTTGTGTTTGCATATATATATATATATATATATATATATATATATATTTATGTGTGTGTGTGTTTATATACAGTACTGTATATATATATATATATATATATGTGTGTGTTTAATTATATATATATATGTGTCTATGTATGTATGTATATATATATATATATATATATATATATATATACAGTGGGGCAAAAAAGTATTTAGTCAGCCACCAATTGTGCAAGATCTCCCACTTAAGAAGATGAGAGAGGCCTGTAATTTTCATCATAGGTATACCTCAACTATGAGAGACAAAATGTGGAAACAAATCCAGACAATCACATTGTCTGATTTGGAAAGAATTTATTTGCATATTATGGTGGAAAATAAGTATTTGGTCACCTACAAACAGGCAAGATTTCTGGCTCTCACAGACCTGTATCTTCTTCTTTAAAAGGCTCCTCTGTCCTCCACTCATTACCTGTATTAATGGCACCTGTTTGAACTTGTTATCAGTATAAAAGACACCTGTCCACAACCTCAAACAGTCACACTCCAAACTCCACTATGGTGAAGACCAAAGAGCTGTCGAAGGACACCAGAAACAAAATTGTAGACCTGCACCAGGCTGGGAAGACTGAATCTGCAATAGGCAAGCAGCTTGGTGTGAAGAAATCAACTGTGGGAGCAATAATTAGAAAATGGAAGACATACAAGACCACTGATAATCTCCCTCGATCTGGGGCTCCACGCAAGATCTCACCCCGTGGGGTCAAAATGATCACAAGAACGGTGAGCAAACATCCCAGAACCACACGGGGGGACCTAGTGAATGACCTGCAGAGAGCTGGGACCAACGTAACAAAGGCTACCATCAGTAAAACACTATGCCGTCAGGAACTCAGATCCTGCAGTGCCAGGCGTGTCCCCCTGCTTAAGCCAGTACATGTCCGGGCCCGTCTGAAGTATGCTAGAGAGCATTTGGATGATCCAGAAGTGGATTGGGAGAATGTCATATGGTCAGATGAAACCAAAGTAGAACTGTTTGGTAGAAACACAACTCGTCGTGTTTGGAGGAGAGAGAATGCTGAGTTGCAACCAAAGAACACCATACCTACTGTGAAGCATGGGGGTGGCAACATCATGCGTTGGGGCTGTTTCTCTGCAAAGGGAACAGGACGACTGATCCGTGTACATGAAAGAATGAATGGGGCCATGTATCGTGAGATTTTGAGTGCAAACCTCCTTCTATCAGCAAGGGCATTGAAGATGAAACGTGGCTGGGTCTTTCAGCATGACAATGATCCCAAACACATTGCCCGGGTAACAAAGGAGTGGCTTCATAAGAAGCATTTCAAGGTCCTGGAGTGGCCTAGCCAGTCTCCAGATCTCAACCCCATAGAAAACCTTTGGAGGGAGTTGAAAGTCTGTGTTGCCCAGCGACAGTCCCAAAACATCACTGCTCTAGAGGAGATCTGCATGCAGGAATGGGCCAATATACCAGCAAAAGTGTGTGACAACCTTGTGAAGACTTACAGAAAATGTTTTACCTCTGTCATTGCAAACAAAGGATATATAACAATGTATTGAGATGAACTTTTGATATTGACCAAATACTTATTTTCCACTATAATTTGCAAATAAATTCTTTCCAAATCAGACAATGTGATTGTCTGGATTTGTTTCCACATTTTGTCTCTCATAGTTGAGGTATACCTATGACGAAAATTGCAGGCCTCTCTCATCTTCTTAAGTGGAAGAACTTGCACAATTGGTGGCTGACTAAATACTTTTTTTTTGCCCCACTGTATATATATATATATATATATATGCTTGCAAGTGTGTATACAGTATATGCGTGTGTATTTGATAATAATGGCAATTTGGAAACTTTTCTAAAATTGTTTCCTCTATCTGAATCACACTTTTTTTTTTTGGGGGGGGGGGTTGTATCCCTTCAAAGTTTTCCTCACCACAATCAAAAACTCATTTTATACTTACCTGATAAATTATTTTCTTTCGATATGAATATGGTCCACAGTCCTCCATAACACATGGCATATATTTCCCGCAACTAGGAGGAAGTCAAGAATCAAAATCCCTCTTACCTCCCATCTCTCTTTTAGTTTACCGTATAGCCGAGTAGAGAATAGGAAAGAAAAAGCAGGGTCTGTAGAGGTGTCATTAGAACTGTCGCCTAAAAATTAAATCAGACGGGGCCTGTGGACCATCATAATTCTGAAAGAAAACAATTAATCAGGTAAGCATACATTTTGTTTTCTTACGTAAAATGATGATGGTCCACAGTCCTCCATAACATATGGGATTAATACTCAAGTAGATGGTCTATGTTACAGAAAGGGAGGGACAATTTTACTGGTGGTTCCTATTTAGCCAACACCTCGGCCTGAAGGACTTTCCTGCCAAAAGTTGTTTGCAAAGCAGCAAAAACATCAAAATGATAACATTTGGAAAAAGTATGCAGAGAAGAACATGTGTCAGCTTTGCAAAACTGCATCATTTTTAAAAGCCCACAATGTTACAACTACACTTGTAGATAGAGCTGTGATTAGGAGGCTACCTTCCTGCCACCAAGTAAGCCTTGTGAATCACTTGTTTAAGCCAAGAAGCCAATTCTACCTTAAAGAGAGAGTCTAGGCCAAAATAAACTTTCATGATTCAGATAGAGCATGTAATTTTAAACAATTTTCCATTATAATTTTATCACCAATTTTGCTTTGTTCCCTTGGTATTCTTAGTTGAAAGCTTAACCTAGGAGTTTCATATGCTAATGTCTTAGACCTTGAAGCCCACCTCTTTCAGATTGCATTTTAACAGTTTTTCACCACTAGAGGGTGTTAGTTCACGTAATTTATAGATAACACTGTGCTCGTGCACGAGAAGCTATCTGGGAGCAGGCACTGATTGGCTAGACTGTAAGTCTGTCAAAAGAACTGAAAAAAGGGGCAGTTTGCAGAGGCTTAGATACAAGATAATCACAGAGGTTAAAAGTATATTATTATAACTGTGTTGGTTATGCAAAACTGGGGAATGGGTAATAAAGGGATTATCTATCTTTTAAAAAAATTCTGGTGTAGACTGTCCCTTTAATAGCTTTTTGTCCTTTACTGTAATAGTTGCTCCTTAGAGTTAGAAGGATCTGGACACAATGAAAGAATAACAATTTCTTAATTGATATTTTCTGTAGAAACCTCCTTAGGAAGGAAATCATATTTGGTATGAAGTACAGCCTTATCCATGTGAATAATTAAAAATGGAAAATCACAAGACAGTGTTGACAATTCAGAAACTCTATTAGAAGAATAGATTGCTAACAGGAAAGTACTTTTAAAGACAACAGTTTGATGTCAATGGAATGCATTGGTTCAAAGGGAGGACCTTGTAATACGGAAAGAACTAGATTCAAATTCCAGGTTGGAGAAATCGATTTTACAACTGACCTAATTCAAACTAACACCTTAGCCAACTTCCTATCAAAAAGAATAAATAAAGCAGAACTTTGACCTTTCAGGAAACTAGCGGACAATCCCTTGTCAAGGCCATCCTGTAAACATTGAAGGGTTCTAGAAATCCTAAAGGAATACCAAGAAAACCATTTGGAAGAGCATCACACAAAATAGGCCTTCTAAAACTTGTGATAAATAATTTGTGTAAAAGGCTTTTTAGCCTGTTTCAAAGTTTCAATACCCGAATCTGAAAAACCTCTTTGTCTCAAAACTAGGTGTTTAACGTCCACGCCGTTAAATTTAGAGATTTGAAAAAAAGGACATTGCGACAAAAGGTCTTGTTTTAAAGGAAGAATCCAATGGGGGTGATGAGGACATCTGCACTAGATCAGCATACCATGTCCTGCAGGGCTGGTATGCTGGCATGCTATTATAACTCCTATAAATGCTAGCCTTATAGCAGGATTCTCCGACAATGGTCTTGAAGAAAAATAGAAGCTTGGAAGTATGAGCAATAGTTAATGTCAGGGAATAAGCTTGCACTAGTATGTCATCCAGATACAGTGCAACTGAAATGCCCAGAATTCTGATCACCACGAATATTGTACCCAACACAGAGTGTCAAACTTGCAGTGTTTTGCAGATATGTAAACCTCAGGAACTTAAAGTCATCCCTGTGTATATGGATGCACAGATTGAGGTCTATTGTAGCAATAAAATGACCCCTTTGGATTAAGGGTAATATTGTGCGGAATGTTCCCATTATAGAAGAGGGAACCTTGACAAATATGTTTAGGGCTGTTAGATCTAGGACAGAACTGTAAGTTCTTTTGGACAGTATACAGATTGGGGCAAAACCTTTGACCCCCAAGGTGACACTAGTAATACTGGGATTAATTATTCCCATATCCTCCAAATTCTTTTATAAAGGCTGCCACCTCTGAAGGACAAAAAGAATCAGTCCAGATATCTGAACTATTTTACCTTTAAATCCAAAAATATATAAATGTATACATGAGTTTATACAAAGTTATAAATCTGTACATGACATAAGCATCAGAATGTAGTATAAATGAATATATTTAAGCAAACACACATATTTAGCCTGTCATATGGTCTTACTGTTTAGAGAAGCACCATATATAGACCAACAGGTACAAAGTAGATACTTGTAAATCTATGTCCAGAATAAGCAGAGAGTTTGTATACTTACAAACTCCTAATTTACATGTTTTGCGGAACAGCTACACTGCTGAAAAAATGGCCTTTGCGCGCGGAATGGCAGATCACCCTTATTACAAGTTGCAGCGGTACGGCTATTCCGCTATCGTTTTAGCCTGTACCGCAACACTCCATTCCGAACTCAAAATATGGCTTTTGAGTGTGGAATTTTAAGGTCACCCGTATTACAAGTTGTGCAGTCCGGCTATTCCACTAGCATTATAGTTTATACCGCCACGATCCATTCCGCTAAAAAAGACCAGTAGTTATGGATTTTGCAAAATCACAAAACTCATAACAAAAATGTTACAAACTACACTAGCACTCATAAACTACCTATTAACCTCTAAAACGCCGCCCCCACATCGCAAATACTATATTAAACCTATTAACCCCTAATCTTCTGCCCACCCACATCGTGACTACCTTAAACTATTAACCCCTAATCCAACCCCCCACATCACCAATACTAAATAATCCTATTAACTCCTAAACCGCCAACCCACACATCGCTATTACTGAAATAAATCTATTAACCCCTAAACCGCTGGAACCCCACATCGTTACTAATAAATAATCCTATTAACCCCTAAACCGCCATCCCCCCACATCGCAAATACTATAAAAAACTTTTAGCCCTAAACCGCCCTTTAGCCATAAAGTTACAATATAACTACTTTAAAATAAATAAAAACTTACCTGTGAAATAAAAAAAAACTAAGATTAAATAAATAAACCTAACATGACTATTTTAAAAAATAAAAAAATTACAAAATTAAAAAATCCTTACGCTACGAAAAAATAAAAAAAACTCTAAAATTACAAAAAATAAAAAAAATCTAAGATTACAAAAAATAATAAACGAAATTATCCTAAATAATAAAAATCAAACCTAATCTAATACCCCCCAAAAAAACACCTAACACCGAAATAAGTACTCACCATTCCTGAAGTCCGGCGGTGAAGGTCTTCTTCTAGGCAGCTCCATCTTTATCCAGTGCAGGCTCATCTTCCTTATTCATCGAGAGTGAAGGTGGTGCGGAGCGAAGGCGGCCGCAGAACAGGAATGGCAGCCGCGGAGCCATCCATAGTGGAGGATCCTCTTAATGCGAAGATTAAATGCAAGGTACCCATTTTATATTTGGGGTACCTTGCATTCCTATTGCCTAAAATTTTCAAATCAGCCAATAGGATGAGAGCTACTGAAATCCTATTGGCTGTTCAAATCAGTCAATAGGATTTAGCAGCTCTCATTCTATTGACTGATTTGAAAATATCAGCCATAGACTTGCTAGCTATTCTTATACTACTCAGTAGGTAAAGTGAGTAGTTTTTTTTTTTAGCAACATAGACATTACATAATTCCTTAAAGAAAGTTAAAAGGGTGTGGCTGAATCACATGCACATTCTGAGGTAAATAACTCTTAACAGAGTGTATTGACCTGACATAATAGAATAGAACAAGCTTGTAAAAAACATGTAATTTATGTACAGGGATGTTTATCAGTAAATGATTCTTCTAATATGCAGGTTTACATTGCTTTTAGTGGAGCATAATTATTTTGTTCCATAGTGTGTAATGGCAAAATATGTAGAGACACCAAACATACACAAACAATAACATTGGTAGAGAAAATTGTACACTAAGCTTAACCCCTTAACGACCGACGACGTATGCCATACGTCCTCAAAAAAAAAGCACTTAACGACCGAGGATGTATGGCATACGTCGGCGGTTAAACAGAGCACTGGAAGCGATTGAAATCGCTTCCAGCTGCTCTAACAGTATTGCAGGCTTGCCTTGAGGTCTAGGCATCCTGCAATACTGTTCCCGAGTGCCGGGACCGGATTGATCACTCCCCCACGAGTGATCACTTCCGGTTTCGCTCCACGTGGAGCCCGGCAGTGTTTCAGAGCATCGGAAGCGATCGGACACGCTTCCGATGCTCTGATTGTGTGCTAAGTGCCTCGGTGGGTCGAGGCACTTAGTTAGTTATAAAATGAAGGTAAAAAAAAAAAAAAAAAAAAAACGTTTAAAATATAAAAAAAGCCCTAAATAGCCCCCCCCCTCCCCCTTCACTAGGCATCCAAGATGGCGATGCCCAGTGCATCATGGGGCCTCTGGGGGTGTCCCTAGCCTGCCTCATCATAGGGGCAAGCTAGGGTCACCCAATCTGAGCCTCCCACCCAAAAAAATAAAATAATAATAAAATACCCCATTTGTCTGATCATGTCAATATTTGTAAATATTGACACTGATCAGTCTGGATCTCCCTCCCTCTCCTCACTTGCGATTTTGTTGGAGAGAGAGAGAGACCTGTTTTTTTGCAGAGAGAGATTTAATTCTTTTATTTGTTAAAAAAATATAGAACCAAAGGCTCTTTTCAGAGCCATTAACCCCTAGCTTGCCAGTTATCACTATAAATCACTGGCATTAGCATAGCTGCACTTTTTTTTGCTGTCTGTGCATTTTTTTAGGGGTTAATTTTTTTTTGTTGTAATTTTTTAAAAATCCAGAGGCTCTTTTCAGAACCATTTAGTTAATTTAAATTAATTTTCAGAGCCATTAACCCCTAGCTTGCCAGTGATCGCTATAAATCACTGGCAGTAGCATAGCTGTACTTTTTTGCTGTCTGTGCATTTTTTTAGGGGTTAATTTTGTTGTTGTATTTTTTTAAAAATCCAGAGGCTCTTTTCAGAACCATTTAGTTAATTTAAATTAATTTTCAGAGCCATTAACCCCTAGCTTGCCAGTGATCGCTATAAATCACTGGCAGTAGCATAGTTGTACTTTTTTGCTGTCTGTGCATTTTTTTAGGGGTTAATTTTGTTGTTGTAATTTTTTAAAAATCCAGAGGCTCTTTTCAGAACCATTTAGTTAATTTAATTTAATTTTCAGAGCCATTAACCCCTAGCTTGCCAGTGATCGCTATAAATCACTGGCAGTAGCATAGCAGTACTTTTTTGCTAGTTTATTTAGTTAATTAATTTAGTTAATTAATTTAATTTAAAAAAATTTAGTACATTTTTTCTGTGACAGATACAAAAAATGTCACAGAAAATATATAGTGCTGAGGAGGCGTATGCCATCCTTGCGTCAGAGTCAGATGCCTCTATGTCTGACTCAGACCCCAATTTTGACCCTGCCATATGCTCAGATACATCACTAGATGCAGTCTCAACTGATAGTGATGTATCTGTGGCTGCTAGACCCCCTACCAGCCCCCCTGCTAGCCCCCCTGCCAGAAGGAGGCGTGTTGCTGCCATTGCTGCTGAAGAGTGGGTAACACCTCATCTCCAGAGGCCAGATATCCCACCCTTCACAGCAAATGCTGGCATAAATATAGATGTGGCAGGTTTTAGCCCCCAGCAGTTTCTGGAAGTGTTTCTGGGCGATGATGTATTGGGGAACATTGTCGCCCAAACTAATTTATATGCCCATCAGTTCCGTGCTGCAAAGCCTGGAACATATTTGGCAAAGCAGCAATGGGCCCCCATCAATGTGCCAGAATTCAAAAAATTCTGGGCATTGACCATGCTGATGGGCATCATAAAGAAACCCTCCATTCGCTCCTACTGGAGTACTAGCCCCATCTGCTCTACCCCCATTTTCTCCCAGATTATGTCAAGGAAGAGGTATGAAATGATTCTGCATTTCATGCACTTCAGCGACAACAGCCTGTGCCTCCCTAGGGAGCATCCCCAATTTGACAGGCTGTATAAAATCCGCCCCCTGATAACCCACTTTTCTGCCAGGTTTGCAGAGGCTTATACACCTGGAAGGAATATATGCATTGATGAATCCCTAATGAAGTATAAGGGAAGGCTGGGATTCAAGCAGTTTATTCCTTCCAAGCGCTCCAGATATGGGGTAAAGGTGTATAAGCTCTGTGACAGCGAGAATGGGTATACTCAGGCCTTCCGGGTGTATGAGGGAAAGGATAGCCAACTTGACCCTCCAGGTTGCCCAGAACATATGGGAACCACTGGCAAGATTGTCTGGGACCTGATATTACCCCTAATGAACAAAGGGTATCACTTGTACTTAGACAATTTTTATACAAGTGTCCTTTTGTTCAAGCTACTGTATTGCTTTGATACAGTAGCTTGCGGTACAATTAAAAAGAACCGCGCAGGTTTCCCAGGACAGCTTGTACGCACCCGGCTACGAAGGGGGGAGACCTCAGCTCTGCGCCAAGAGGAGCTGTTGGCACTTAAGTACAGAGACAAGAAGGATGTATACCTTCTTACCACTATCCACACAGAGAGGATGGTGGCGGTTTCTGTACGTGGCAGAGCTGAGATCATAAGGAAGCCAGTGTGCATCAACTCTTATAATCGGCATATGGGTGGGGTTGATCTGGCTGATCAGCTGCTGCAGCCCTACCTAATTATGCGGAAGACAAGGGCCTGGTACAAAAAGGTTGCAATTTACCTAATGCAGATTGCAACCCACAACACTTTTTTGTTGTTCAAAAAAGCAAACCCCAGAGTTAAAAAGACTTTTTTACAGTTTCAGCTCCAGATTATTACGGGGATTTTGTACCATGATGCACCTGCTCCCCGGGCGGTGATGGGAGAGAGCAGAGTTGGGGCTACCCATTTTATTTTTAAAATCCCCCCTACTGCCGCAAAGCAGAAACCACAAAAAAAATGCAGAGTCTGTACCAAGAGGGGGAAGAGAAGGGACACCATATATCACTGTCCTGATTGCCCTGGACAGCCTGCACTCTGCATTGGGGACTGCTTCAAGCGGTACCATACAATGGTCAATTTTTAAAAAAATAAATACATTTGCTGTTTTATATATATATATATATTTTTTTTTTTTTTGGTTATGTTTACAGTTAGATGTTTTTTTGTTTTTTTTACTTTTACTGTGCCAGATTTTTACATTTCACTACTCTATTTTTTTCTAAAATTGGGCCTGTTTTTTTTTAACCAAAACCCCTGTCAAACCTATGCATGGGGGACATAGGTGTTCTCAGGGTGCCTTACAGAAAACAACCTGAAGTATGTTTTTGTAATAACTTACAACAGTCTCTCCTAAATCATAGTCAAAAAGCAATGTGTCTGTAAAAATGAAAATTGAAAAATTACCACCATACACTTTCTCCAATTTTTTGGGCTAAAACGGTTGCTTCAAAGGCATCAAAGCACACCATATACAATACCTTGGGGTGTCAACATTTAAAAATATACACTTTGAATGCAATAAATAAAAGTGGGGTATGCGATAGGCCCCAAACTAAAGATAGGCCTATCAGAAGAAATACTCTCATTGTTAATAACTAAAATCACAAGTCATAAAATTGTAACATAACCTTCCCAAAATCCTGGCAAACCTATGCATGGGGGGCATAGGTGTACTCAGGGTGCCTTGCAGAAAACAACCTGAAGTATTCTTTTGCAATAACTTACAACAATCTCTCCTAAATCATAGTCAAAAAGCAATGTGTCTGTAAAAATGAAAATTGAAAAATTACCACCATACACTTTCTCCAACTTTTTGGGCTAAAACGGTTGCTTCAAAGGCATCAAAGCACACCATATACAATACCTTGGGGTGTCAACATTTAAAAAATATACACTTTGAATGCAATAAATAAAAGTGGGGTATGCGATAGGCCCCAAACTAAAGATAGGCCTATCAGAAGAAATACTCTCATTTTTAATAACTAAAATCACAAGTCATAAAATTGTAACATAACCTTCCCAAAATCCTGGCAAACCTATGCATGGGGGGCATAGGTGTACTCAGGGTGCCTTGCAGAAAACAACCTGAAGTATTCTTTTGCAATAACTTACAACAATCTCTCCTAAATCATAGTCAAAAAGCAATGTGTCTGTAAAAATGAAAATTGAAAAATTACCACCATACACTTTCTCCAATTTTTTGGGCTAAAACGGTTGCTTCAAAGGCATCAAAGCACACCATATACAATACCTTGGGGTGTCAACATTTAAAAAATATACACTTTGAATGCAATAAATAAAAGTGGGGTATGCGATAGGCCCCAAACTAAAGATAGGCCTATCAGAAGAAATACTCTAATTTTTAATAACTAAAATCATGTAACATAACCTTCCCAAAATCCTGGCAAACCTATGCATGGGGGGCATAGGTATACTCAGGGTGCCTTGCAGAAAACAACCTGAAGTATTCTTTTGCAATAACTTACAACAGTCTCTCCTAAATCATAGTAAAAAAGCAATGTGTCAATAACAATGAAAATTGAAAAATTACCACCATATACTTTCTCCAATTTTTTGGGCTAAAACGGTTGCATCAAAGTCATCAAACCACTCCATGAATAATACCTTGGGGTGTCAAATTTTTAAATATAATCACATTTATGGAAAACAAATAAATTGGGGTATGTTAAAAGACCCCCAAAAAAGACGATAGGCAAAGAAAATATGTTAAATGTGAAAAAAAATCACAAACACATGTCAGACATTTGGCATTGCACCGCCCAAACAAGCCACCAAACCTATGCATAGGTGGTATCACTGAACTCAGGAGATGTTGGTGACCACATATTGGTGTCTTCTTTGGTAGTAACACATAACAGGAGCTGTGAATCCATGTCTAAAGTACAATGTATGTGAAAAATAACACAAAAAAATGAATGCCCAATAGTTGACAAAGACTAGTGGTTGAATTAGTGTATGGAAAGTGTTAAAATACCAGCATTTGAAATACCCTAGGATGTCTACTTTTCAAAAATATATGGTTTTATGGGGGTAAATTACATTGGCCGGCTTCAGAAATGTCTTAAATAGAACATGGGTGCGTGGGATGTGAAAATGGGAAGTGTAAAAAATGGAATGCGCTTCCTAAAAATAAGGCCTTCTAGCCCCCAAAGAACCCAACACACCTATACATGGGTGGTATCACTGTACTCAGGAGATGTTGTTGAACACATATTGAGGTGTTTTTTGGCAGTAACACATAACAGGAACTGAGAATCCATGCCTAAAGTACAATGTGTGTGAAAAATAACACAAAAAAATGACTACCCAAAAGTTTGACAAAGACTGGTGGTTAAATAAGTTCATGTAAAGTGTGAAAATACTAGCATTTCAAATACCCTAGGGGGTCTACTTCTCAAAAATATATGGTTTTATGGGGGTAAATTTCATTGACCGGCTTCAGAAATGTCCCAAATAGGACATGGGTGCATGATGACCGATGTGAAAATTCCAAGTTGAAAAACTGGAATGCGCTTCCTAAAAATAAGGCCTTCTAGCCCCCAGAGAACCCAACACACCTATACATGGGTGGTATCACTGTACTCAGGAGATGTTGTTGAACACATATTGAGGTGTTTTTTGGCAGTAACACATAACAGGAACTGAGAATCCATGCCTAAAGTGCAATGTGTGTGAAAAATAACACAAAAAAATGACTACCCAAAAGTTTGACAAAGACTGGTGGTTAAATAAGTTCATGGAAAGTGTGAAAATACCAGCATTTCAAATACCCTAGGGGGTCTACTTCTCAAAAATATATGGTTTGATGGGGGTAAATTCCATTGACCAGCTTCAGAAATGTCCCAAATAGGACATGGGTGCATGATGACCGATGTGAAAATTCCAAGTTGAAAAACTGGAATGCGCTTCCTAAAATTAAGGCTTTTTAGCCCCCAGAGAACCCGACACACCTATACATGGGTGGTATCACTATACTCAGGAGATGTTGTTGAACACATATTGAGGTGTTTTTTGGCAGTAACACATAACAGGAACTGAGAATCCATGCCTAAAGTACAATGTGTGTGAAAAATAACACAAAAAAATGACTACCCAAAAGTTTGACAAAGACTGGTGGTTGAATTAGTGCATGGAAAGTGTTAAAATACCAGCATTTGAAATACCCTAGGGTGTCTACTTTTCAAAAATATATAGTTTTATGGGGGTAAATTCCATTGGCCAGCTTCAGAAATGTCCCAAATAGGACATGGGTGCATGATGACCGATGTGAAAATTCCAAGTTGAAAAACTGGAATGCGCTCTCTAAAAATAAGAGCTTTTAGCCCCCCGAGAACCCGACACACCTATACATGGGTGGTATCACTGTACCCAGGAGATGCTGCTGAAGACATATTAGGGTGTTATTTGGCAGTAACCCTTAATATTATCAGTAAATGTATTCTTAAATTGCTATTTTGTCAAAAAATCAAATTATTTTCTTTTTCCCCCAAACTTTGGCATAGATTGGTGGTAAAATGGTTGCATGAAAAAAGTCAAAATACCCCAAGTTTAATACCTTAGGTTGTCTTCTTTTAAAAAATATATACATTTGAAGGGTTATTCGGGGATTCCTGACAGATATTGGTGTTACAATGTAACTATCGCCAATTTTGAAAAAACATGGTTTTGAAATAGCAAAGTGCTACTTGTACTTATTGCCCTATAACTTACAAAAAAAGCAAAGAACATGTAAACATTGGGTATTTAAAAACTCAGGACAAAATTTAGAAACTGTTTAGCATTGGTATTTTATGGTGGTTGTAGATGTGTAAGAGATTTTGGGGCTCAAAGTTAGAAAAAGTGCATTTTTTTTTCATTTTTTCCTCATATTTTATATTTTTTTTATTGTAAATTATAAGATATGATGAAAATAATCATATCTTTAGAAAGTCCATTTAATGGCGAGAAAAACAGTATATAATATGTGTGGGTACAGTAAATGAGTAAGAGGAAAATTACAGTTAAACACAAACATCGCAGAAATGCAAAAATAGCCTTGGTCCCAGATGGTCAACAAATTGAAAAGTGGTCTGGTCACTAAGGGGTTAAGAAACTCATATGGCATTTATTGAAACTGCATTACATACTCCCAAGTTTCAGAGTTTAGCCCAAGTAACTCCCTGACATCTCCTGTAAGAGGAAATACTTAGAAAAATGAATTACTCATTAAGTACTTTTAGAAAATACAGCCCTATTATTTCCTGAGCTAATTTCTGCCTAGTATCAGTTCTGTGAGTGGAGAGTTAGGCCTTGGAAGCTGAAGGGTAGGGCTTCCACGGTAGAGAAGCTAGTTTACCTCAAAGAAAGCTTGAAAGCCATTTTGAGTGTAATTGAATTATATAATGTGCACAAAGCATAACAAATTATTTCCCTTATAACAACATGTTACCCTACATAATCAGAGTTTCCTCTAATGATCAGCTAATTGCACTGAACAGTTTACTGTTTTCTTAAAGGGCCAGACATATTTTGTTTAAAAGTGCCATAAATATTTCCCCAGAGCTGCCAGAGGACTGAGAAGTGCAACGGTGTTACCTGGCTACGTCCCTGGTAAGAATAAGTTAGGTAGGGACTTGAAAAAAAGAAAAAAAAAGTGTGTCATGAGGAGAACAAGCTACATCCCCTGGCTATGTTGTACTTGTTGTCAGAGTGCCTACCTCTGGGTTGTGTGTGTGCTGTGTGAAGTCACTTACCTTACGCTGCACCTCTTCACTGGCTTACCAGGCATGTCAAATACTTGTCAATCTAGCTACAGCAGTATCCAGTAGATAGCCCATCCAGTGCAGCTATAGAGTACTGCAGATGATTGCAGTAGGAAATACCTGTGTCCCTCAGGGGGAAGCTAAGAATGAGTTCCTGTGATGCCTGAGGGTAGTTGTGGCTGAAAAACCCATTAGGTAAATACTGTGCACATAGGTATTCCTATGTCCCTGTATCATTCAGCTGCTGTGAAGTCTCTCTTTTGTCTTCTTTGAGAATGATACTTCCCAGGGACTCTGGGTCTCACATAGGTCCGAGCTCTCAAATTTAAATCCTTAAGCAAGTGGCTAGTACAACCTTTATTCTCAACCAACTCCTATGAGGCCAAGACCTCTTCCTAGTGGTGGGAAATATATCCCATATGTTATGGAGGGCTGTGGACCATCATCATTGTTACGAAAGAAACCAAGGATATCTGTACCAAATGCATGCCCTAGATTTGGATACCAGAAAAACAGGCTGAAAACACACCCTAGAAGGATAATCTTTATATTCTCCTCATTTGTTTAGTTCCGTAATCATTATACTGTATAAATATCAGGCCATATCCAAGCCCCACAAGGGAGTTATAACATAGTGGTAATCCAAGACTTAGCTAAGATATATGAAACATACATCATTTAATCTAGAAATAAGATACATTTAGGGGTAGATTTATCAATTTGCGAGCGGACATGATCCACTGTAGAGGATCATGTCCGCCGCACATCGATAGATGCCGACAGCATGCACTATAAGCATTTATCATTGCACAAGCATTTCTTGTGAAATGCTTGTGCAATGCCGCCCCCTGCACATTCACGGCTAATCGGCCGCTTGCAGGGGGTGTCAATCAACTCGATCGTATGCGATTGGGCGGATTGCTGTCCACCGCCTCAGAGGTGGCGGACAAGTTAAGGGGCAGCGGTCTTAAGACTGCTGCTTCTTAACTCCTATTTCCGGTGAACAAATGATAAGGATGAACAAATGAGAATCATCAACTTATCAGAACATTCACTCAGCAACACACATAAATCTGTACTGTCCAGGGGTTTATCTTTCTGTCCTGTGAATTCGTTAAATAAATTTGAGGTAATCAAAGATATTCATTTGTTTTCCAGAAAGATATTACTCAAGAAACTATACGCATATAATCCAAATAGCTTAAATGCAGATGATCTATTGACAGCAGATATTCTGCAAGAACTATCTGAAACAGGCATTGATACTCACACAGCGAATAACACCAACAATTATGCTGAAGAGTTATCTATGACCTCATGTATCTGGAAATCAAATGTAAAACCAAAATCTACTTATGTACCATCTTTCTCTATGTCTCCTGAGGTACAAATTTTCTGCAAAATGGTGTGTAAAAAAATTGAAGAATTGCCCATATACAGCACTAAACGTAACCTCACTATGGAGAAAATTAATGCATTAAAAGAAATTGAATCATGGCAGGATATTCAAATTAAGCCATCTGATAAAGGTGGAAATGTGGTTCTCTGGCCCAAACAAATGTATATGGAGGAGGCAAATAAACAGCTATCTAATCAGTCATGCTATAAGCAGTTAATATTTAACCCTCAGAGTACCTACCTTATTCAATACAACAGAATGATAAAAAATGCCTGGGAAGACAATATATTGTCAAATTCAGAAAAAAAGTATTTGTTGAAGGAAAATCCCAAAATTGCCACTTTATACTTTCTACCGAAAGTGCATAAGAACCCGCTAATACCCCCTGGAAGACCCATTGTGTCAGGTAACGATAATCTGACTGAAAATGCAAGTAAATTTGTAGATCTCAGATTAAGGGAATATCTCACCACGTTACCCTCTTATGTACGTGACACAATGGAGGTCTTACAAATGTTGCAAAATATTAAATTATCAGACGATATGTGGCTTGTCACGGCGGATGTCGAGTCGCTATATACAAATATCAGACATGAAGATGGAATTAAAGCCATCAAATACTATCTGTCCTCTAATAATAATGATAATGATAAACATAACGAGTTCATAATACAACTTTTGGAGTTTGTTTTAACTCATAACTTCTTTACTTTCAATGACAGATATTTCTTACAAACACAAGGTACCGCCATGGGTACAGCCTGTGCGCCAACATATGCGAACTTATTCCTTGGCTATTGGGAATCATTCTATATATTTTTCTGATCATCTTGACACATATACTGAACACATTCCAATATGGTTAAGATATATAGATGATGTCTTTTTTATTTGGGAGGGATCACATGAGAAATTAGAAGCATTCATGAAGGAAATTAATGTGAATGATCTCAACATAAAATTAACTCATGAAGAGAATCAGCAAGAAATATGCTTTTTGGACTTAAAGATATTTAAAAACAATGAAGGATTCATTAATACCACAATATACAGAAAAGAAACAGCAACTAATACTCTTCTACACCACACTAGTGCCCATTCACCAAGCACTTTAAAAGACATACCGTATGGTGAATTCCTAAGACTCCGCCGCAATTGCACTAGCACTGAGATCTATCTGTCAGAAAGCATAGCTCTAACACAGAGACTAAGTGCAAGAGGATATAGCAAGAAATCCATAAAAAGAGCAAAATATAAGGCTTTAAAAAAAAGAAGAGAAGAATTATTAATTCCTAAGGTGAAAACTAACAAAGAATCCTGTCCAAGGCTGATAACAACATATAACCCCCAAATGCCACACATCATCAAAATTATAAATGACCACTGGAGCATATTGCAAAATGATGACATCTTAAAGTCAGCAATAGGAGAAAGAGTATCCATAGGATACAAGAGACCCAATAATCTAAGAGACAAACTGGTGTCTAGCCATTTTGTAAGATCTGCCAAGAGAAAAGATACCGATCCAGGCATGTACCCTTGCGGTACATGTTCAGCTTGTAAATATGTATTGAAAACGAAAACAATAACTGATAAAACTGGGAGATTATACAAACTCCAAGCACGCTTCTCATGCAAAACTATAGGAGTCATTTACGTATTGTACTGTTCATGCCAGATGGCCTATGTTGGCATGACCACAAGGGAGGTAAAGACACGTATCTTAGAACATGTTTACAACATCAAATATGCACAGAGAGATAAAGATAAAGGCAAGAAAATTACCTCAGTTGCAAAACATTTTTTGTTACATCATAACGGTTCACCTAAAGATGTAAAATACACAGTGATTCAGAAAGCATCTCTTGGTATAAGAGGTGGAAATATTGAAAAATCCTTGTCAAAACTTGAATGCAAGTGGATTTATTCCTTAAATGCTGTTAAACCATATGGTATGAATGATTTTAATAACTATTTTGTATACCTATAACTCTACTTCTGACCCACACAATTATACCGTCCTTTATTCAAAACTAATGAGAATCGGCACAATATCGTTATAATGCCAGGCACTATACATATTGCTGTTAATATAAACAGTATATATTCTGTGCAAAGTCTGCTATGACAAACATCGTATCACTTCACATTTTATACATTTATTAAAATGTTCTCCTTTCTTTCACTTCATTACTAGATATTAGAGTAATCTCTATTCACATGTCACAAATTAGCAAAATCACAGGTGACTGAATTTTACTATAAAATATTTATTTTCAATACCAGCACTTCACTCAGTTGTAACTATATAGTTACTTATTATATTATTACACTTTTTCTTTAATTTAATTTTGAATTTCATTTTCATCTTTATTCACGTTTATCCCTTTGGGTTTTTGATTTTTCTCATTACCAATTTTCACTATCATCATCATCAATACCACATCATTCACTTTATAGTTTCAAGCATTCTCTAACACAGAATATCGTGATCCCCTGGCTTTATATACAACTAGGTACCTGGCTCTTTTTGATCAATGATTCAATAACCTAACAAAAAACATGAAACTTCTCATTATGTTTGCAGTTCAGAAGTACAATTTCATTATTAACAATACAAATTGTCTGTATATTCGCAACATCTAACATTATAATTTGAACTCAATCTATATTTAAACTACTTCATGAGGTCAGTCCATTGTAAATTGTAAATATCGATAAAGAGAATATATATTTCCATCCAGGAGTATCCTATATTATTAATTTCTCATTCAGTAAAAATATGCAAACAGTACTGATCAGCATCATTTTTTAGGACATAATATTCCTGTTAAATATTCTCTATATCTGGTGCGGACAATAGACTAGAAGTCTACAATACACCCTAACTATGTTAAAAGCACTTCATCTAAGAATTTGCAGACATTTCAGAATATGCATACAGTCTTATATATTATTTTTATTATATGCACCAGCAGTGCTAATTCAGAACTTCTTTGCATCTTGCCGTTTTTTTATTATCATACAATTATATTTTAATAATACTCATATTATAATGCACAAAAGCACTCGGACGGCATTTTGATGTATCTAGTTTTTTCAAGCTCTCCACCTATGATCGTTCTGATCATCGATTGAAACTATTATTATATCTATAATAATCTCTACATTTGTATAGTTTCAATATGATCTCCTGTAGCTTTGCAAGCGAATGTGATATACGATCTGAATCTTTTGTTTACACTACCATGTGATCGTCCTATCATCACAGAGTAGTTCTCACACACCCCCAGCATACCAATTGTGACTGGTTCTATCACTCTTAGAAACACGCCCAATACTTACGCCCTCCGGTTGCGTGGTAAGTCAATCCACGTCAGAGCTAACCAGCCTGAATGATAGATCCGCGAACCAATCGGATATCGACCTCACACAATGGGCAACCTATGATGTTAGGAAGGTGGGCTCAATAGACACATAAATAACGTCGGGTAGCGGCGGCCCGCACCCCCTCTGAGGAAGCGTTCTGTGAAACGCGCGTCAGGGGTCCAGCAGGAGTGTCTCTCCTGTCTGCCGTTTTTAACTGCTTACCCTAGTGCAAAAATTATACAAACTTTTTGACTAAAAACGGGTCATTCATGGTGCCTACTTTAGACTAATAGTTAAAAGTTAATATAGCCCTCGGATTGTAAGGGCTTAGCTTACTTTTATATAATTACAAGTATGCCCATGTTGATCCATATATCTATATATAACTAATATGCATGAATGGGTTTAAGTGTTTTTAATTTTCTAACCGCTACCACTGTGTGAATGTTGGTTCCTAGTTTATTTAATAAAGATTATAAGGTATGAATGTTATGGAACTTTTATAAAAATATAAAATCTATCTGAAATCCATTTTTTTGGAGTTTATATGATAAACAATCTGTGGCAATCTCTGCTGTAAATCCTATTGTATTTCTCATACAATTAGTTTTTCTAGTTGTTTAGTTCTGTTCTCTGAGATCCCACAACAGATACAGTTCCCAGTTAACAATAATTATTATAACATATATATATATCAAATATATGTATTCAAATATAAATAAAGGGACTATATCTGTCATTACTTAACTCCATCCCCCCACCACCTTTACTCTAAAGTCCTATTTCCGGTGAGCCTGAAGGCTTGTGCGGGAACAGGTGAATACGAGGCTTGATAAATCGGCCCCTTAGTGTTAATATATACAACATCAAAACAACATAGTCACATTGAAGTACCCTATGTTCTGCCCAAGACTAATATGTTTTATCTTAATCCCAGGAACAAAAGATGGGTTGTACTGGATGTCTAGAAAGGCATGAGAGTGGTCACCATCCCTGATCCGAGCCAAAAAACATTGCATGCTTGTGCCACATTTCTAGAGCATTCTGCTTTATATTTTGAGACAATCAACTAGTATGCAGTAGGTAGGCAAGGCAGAGATAAGATCATCATTTATCGCCCGTCTAACTAGGAATCTGCATACCTAACAACCAGTTCCAAAACATTGCATTTGTGTACCAAGAATATGATTCATGTTCATTACATTAATACACAGGTATTACGGAGCACACATCTTTTTCCATAATATATTACATACAGGGGCGTATTATGGCAAACAAGGCCAGTGCCTAGAGCAGCAGATTTGGGAGGGGCAGCACATCTGTCCTATCCTCTCTCTAAAAGCCAGCACACAGTACAGTTAGTGCAGGGTTTTACAGAGAAGACAAGGCACATGCACTGATTAAGGTCGCTCTTTACAGGCAGTGCTCCTTTAAACCGTTGCTTCATTTAGAGCCGCTAGCATTTTTGCAGTGGAAGCGTTCTTGGTGAGAAACTTGACTGGGGATATGCCTACAAGGTGAGGCTGGAGGAGAAGACCTTGTGCCGATATGCTGCCTCCCCTTGTCAGCTGTGGTGGGTCTGCAAGCACAGTGCTTATTGCAGGTCTTAGTAACAGACTGGATGCGTCTGTGCACTACTTAGATCAGCTTGTGATATCTAATCATAAACTCGCAGTGCTAATGTATGTTAGCTACTAATAACTAGCTTTCTCTGCATTCATGAACCCATGGAGTAAATAGTAAACGGACGCTTAAAAAGTTTCATAACTTGAATTATGGTAATTACTGTATGTTGTTGCATGTAAAGGGCATTGATTGTTTCAAAGTGTATTCTTCTTTCCCTCCATTCCTCTCTACCTTCTTTCCCTTTCTCCCTCCCTTCCTCCCTCAACTCACTCCCACCCTCAACTCCCTCCCTTCTTTCCCTCCCTCCCTTGCTCCCTTTTTTCACTCCTTTTTTTTTTTCTCTCTCTCTCTCTCTCTCTCTCTCTCTCTCTCGTCAGAACTATCTTGTGCAAATATATGGCACTATATAGTGTGATCAATTACCCTGTTTACTATAAATATAACGCAGTCTAAAAACACTATTTCCTATTTTGTGTAAGAGAAGATAAAAGATATTTTTACATTCCATAGGGTAGACATGTTAATAAAATATTAATGACTCTTGATATATTCTTGTATTGTAATGAGTAGTTGCATACTACTAATAATAGAGCTCAGCATTATGCATTCAACATTGACAAATACATTATCATAAAGTGTTATTAACTTGAAGCATGATCGTGAGACTGTTCATTTCTGTGACAATGTGGAATATACTAGATAATTATTTATTACTGTTATATTAGGCAGGTGTGCAAGAAGTGTTTTTAAACCGTGATTGCAACATCAATATACCAGATAGCTTTGTTTAGAATTAGTCTGCAAACCAAAAATGTGTATTTATACAGAGAACTTAATTTGCAGAATTGTATCTGTATTGTGTCTTATATATGGTAAAACTGGAATGTATACTTACATTAATTTTTCAAATTAATAATCTATTATCTGTTTTTATAATACAAACTTTATGTTTATTGTTATAGATTAAAAAAAATAAAAAAAAATAAAAGTTCCAAAGACTAGTTTCACTTAAAGAGATAGTCAACACAAAAATTATTATTGTTTGAAAAGATAGATAACGCCTTTACTACCCATTCCCCAGCTTTACACAACCAACATTGTTATATTAATTTACTTGATGACATTTAAAAGTCTAAATTCCTGTCTGTTTCTAAGCCACTATACACAGCCTCTTAATCACATGCTTTTTTTATTAGCTTTTCACAACAGGGAACTGCTAGTTTATGTCAGCCATATACATAACATAGTGCTCACGCCTGTGGATTCTAACAACACAGCACAAATTGGCTTAAATAGATAATAAATAAAAAGTCATGTGATCAGGGGGCTGTCAGAAGAGGATTAGATACAGGGTAATCACAGAAATAAAAAGTGTATTAATATAACCACATTTTCTGTGCAAAACTCAGGAATGGGTAATAAAGGGATATATTATCTATCTTTTTAAACAAAAACAATTTTAGTGGTGACTGTCCCTTTAACACCAAACTGACCCTGTAAAGTATATTGCCAAGAGAAACTCTGCTGAACCTCGAAGGAGATAAATTAGACATAAGAAAAATCTAAAAACCTTAAAAGACATGACAATACAAAATGCAGTAGCTGTGTGTTTAAAAAGGACATACAACCCACAAAACAGGCCACATTTTGAGGATATCTGAACTGGAGCACAGGTGAAAAGCATGGTTATTTTACCTGCTCTCATCCAAGGTAGTCCTTAAAATCTGGCCTGTTAGGAGGCCTGAGGACAGGTTTGAAAACCGGTGAGTTAGAGGACACAATATTTTTAAAAGTTTACAATGTACTTGTAGTATCACATTGATTGTGTTCTCATGGCATTCTTTGTTGAAGAGAATACCTAGGTAGGCAGCAGACAGTAGTGTTTTCACAGTGTATTACATTGTAAAAAGCATTCTTGCAAAACTGTTCCCATATAAAGCCCCAGAAAAATGTGCATGCTGCTGAGCTGACCTACCTGCTTTACAACAAATAACACCTAGAGAACAAGATATGTTTGATCATAGAAGTAAATTAGAAAGTTTTTCTTTTTTAATTGTACTCTCCTGCTAAAAAATAAAAGAAAAAATTTGGATTTTATGTCCCTTTAAAACCATAAACAATAAATGTTATATAATACAAGTTAAGAATAAATAAAATTGTTTTGCTTCCTCAGTGTCTTTTTCTTCTTTTTTTATAGCATCTCAATGAAAAAGATGTTAATATTGTGTGAAACTGTAAAAAAACCAAATGTGCTCTAAAGAACTGTATTCACATACTACAGAGCTGTAAACAAGTTCTATTGTATCATTGCAATGCTGTGATTGTGACTCACAACGGCTTGGATCTCGTTATATCAAATATTTATTATTAAAAAATAGTATCATCTAAAACAACTGAAGTCTCATATATAGCACTCAAGTCATTTACTGAGACAATAAGGGTGGCAAAGGAAAGATAGCTAGTATACACTTTGTATGTCCAAATGGCAAATAGGTGCTCCAAGACACAAATCTACAATCCTGTATTATTTTACCTGATGTAAAAGCAATGCTAGATAGTTCTCTCATATCAAAAAGACAATTCACAAAAATAATCCTATGATTTGGGTGCAAAACTGAGCAGAAGATCCATCATCTTCTATCTTCATCCGTAGTGAAGATGGCGCGGAGCTGTGTTCCCGATGTTTGGATCCTCAGCGGCGGTCCTCAACGGCGGCTGTCATTGGTGGCGGAGGCGTTCCTCGGCAGCATGGAGGCTCCACTTCATCCGATGTCCGTCGTAGACTGATGATTGAATTCAAGGTACCGCAATCAATTTGAGGTACCTTGCATTCCTATTGGCTGAAATTTTGAAATCAGCCAATAGTATTAGAGCTACTGAAATCCTATTGACTGTTCAAATCAGTCAATAAGATTTCATTAGTTCTCATTCTATTGGCTGATTTTAAAATATCAGCCAATAGGAATGCAATATATCCCAATAAATATGGGGTACCTTGCATTCAATCTTCAGTGTGCGGCAGACAATCGCATGAAGAGGAGCTTCCACGCTGCCAAGGAATGTCGCCACTGAGGAACGTCACATTTGGGAAGACCGCTCCGCGACGGATAAAGAGAAAAGATGATGGACCCGTGAGTACCTATTTGGGGCTTAGTGTTAGTTTATTTTGTTTTGTTTTTTTTAATATTAGGGATTTGGGCGCTGTAAAAGCACTAAAATACCCTTTTAAAGGCAGTAAAAGAGCTGAATGCCCTTTTAAGGGCAATGCCCATACAAATGCCCCTTTAAGGGCAAAGGGTAGTTTAGGTTTTTTTAGTGTTAGGTTTTTTTATTTTGGGGGGTTTGGTGGGTGGGGGGTTTTACTGTTAGGGGGACTTGGTTTATTTTTAAAAGAGCTGATTTCTTTAGGGCAATGCCCTACAAAAAGCACTTTTAAGGGCTATTGGTATCTTATTCTTAGATTAGGGGGTGTTTTTATTTTGGGGGGCCTTTTTTATTTTCATAGGGATTAGGTTTAATATTTTTATTTTGGATAATGTGGTTTATTATTTTGTGTAATGTTTGACTTTTTTTATTTTCTGTAATGTTAGACTTTTTTATTTTCTGTAATTTTATATTAGTTTAAACTTTATTTTTAAAGTAATGTTAGGTTTTTTATTTTAATTGTAAGTTAGGATTATTTTAATTTATGTAATGGGGTTAATTTAGGGGGTGTTAGGTTAGGGGGCTTAGTGATTAGTTATTTGCATTGTGGGGTTTGGCGTTTTAGGGGTTAATAGATTTATTATGTTAATTGCGATTTGGATTAATGGCAGTTTAGGGGCTAATAGATTTATTAGGTTAATTAGCGATGTGGGTTTATGACGGTTTAGGGGTTAATAGATGTATGAGGTAGTTTGCGATGTTGGGGTTGGCGGATTTAGGGGTTAATAATTTTATTAGGTAGTTTTTTCTTACTACTTATTGCGGGCGGTTAGGGTTTTATTTAATGCTTATTGCGGGCGGTTAGTTTTTATTTTTAATGCTTATTGCAGGCTGTTAGGGCTTTTTTTTAATACTACGGGCGGTTTGGCTTTTGTTTTTGCAATGCTTCATTTGCCTTTGCTGCATCCAGGTGGATTCTGAAAATGGCAGGGTGGGAATCCACCTGGATGCAGCTTCACTGCATCCATGTGAATTCTTTTGGCTGCACGCACAGCCAACATTCTTTTGGCTGCCTTGCGCTGTCAACATTCCTTTGAGAATGCGTGCGCAAATGGTGACACCGACGGACACGTTACAAACACGATTATAGTATAGAAATACACACACACATATTACACACACACAATTTATCTCCTGCCTCTCCCTCTTACAAACGTGGAACAAGTGGAAAGTGGAAATTTCCAGCAATACATATAACTTGAAAAAATAAGAATAAAAAGGAGTGCTTACTACAGCCTAGTCTTGTCAGCTAGATCAACTGAATGTGTGCAGAAGCCATGTTTTTTTATTGGGATTTGTGGCGTGGGCATATTGGGTATAGAAAAGGTACATGTATGTTTGTGTTTTTTCTCGGCATGTAGTCAGCAATGAGCATGTGCAGGGGGCCAGGGTTCTTGTCTGAAATATTTATATACTATTTTCTGATTTCCTATATATTTTGCATCCCTTGTGTTTTATTGTTTGTTTTTGTTTTTTTATATTGCATAATGATGTTTTGAAAGTGGCATATCTGGACCACTGGGTTATATGTGCCCCTGAGCCAATGGTTGCCAATCCTCCCAAGTTCCCAGCAGTATAACCGAATCAGGCACAAAGGCACATAACCAGCCAGGGGTGACATTCATGGTGGGACAAGCACTTAACTCTAAATTCCTTCCCACTTATTCTACAATTATGACTAATATTTTTTGCTTAGTAAGGGGGGTGACCAGGTTAGTGGGTTGATATATTAATCAGTAATTTTACTATGGGGGGAGGGGGTCATTACATTCTTGGACCCAGCCAGCACAATGTCTTGAGCCGGCCCAGGTTCAGACTAGATAACATTTATTTACAATACTTTATTAACTCCTTGGTTCTTGTTAGCAAAAATGTTCCATACTTAACTGGTAGCTTTGTGTAATGTCTCTTTAAAGCTTCAACCTCTATAATCATAATGTTTTCAGCAGCACACCTGCAATTCTTCATTTTCTGCCATCAGCCACTAAAGCTATCATCGAATAATTTACATTGTATCCAGCTGCCTCAGAGGCTGCCAGATTTTGTAAAGTTGGATCTATGTTACTGCTGAAGTGATAATAAGCTGCAAAGGAGAGTATAACACATTATTTGACCTTTGCACATTATTTAGGACCCACCCAGAGCCTTTGCTGTTTTGGCTTAAACTTATAGGTCATAATTCTCCCATCTTTATACTTTCTCTACCACAGGACACACATGACTCACACAGAGTTTATGGGCTAGATTCACAGGTGCTCATAGGGTTTCTAAAAGGCCCACTTTAAATGGACAGTCAACACCAAAATTGTTATTGTTTAAAAATATAGATAATGCCTTTACTACCCATTCCCCAGCTTTGCACAACCAATGTTGTTATATTAATATACTTTATAACATTTAAACTTTAAATTTCTGCCTGTTTCTAAGCCACTAAAGACAGCCTCTTGTCACATGCTTTTTTATTAGCTTTTCACAACAGGAGACTGCTAGTTCTTGTGGGCTACATAGATAACATTGTGCTCCCGCCCATGAGTTGTGGATGACACTGCACTAATTGGCTAAAATGCAAGTCAATAGATATTAAAAAGAGCCATATGGGGCGCGATCACATATACGGCGCAGGTTTCGGCGCAAGCGCCCGTAATTTCACCTTGCACATCGGGGTATTACATATACTGCGCTGTTAGATGCTAAAGTGGCGTAAGTAGGACAAACTGGCGATCTTCCGAAATGTGCGCAAATACACATTTTAGTCGTGGCAAGTAACTTACGCCATTATTTTGTCCACGGAAAGTCTCAATAAAGAGTAGTTTTATGCAAATTAGGCTAACACTCGTAAAAATGAACTGCGACTTAAAAAAAAAATGCGACACGTAATTACGCTATTCAAAATTCATATATAAACCCATGCGCAGCTGCCATTTTCTTCAGTGTGTTTGGATTGTTCTTTGAGCTACAACACACTACAGTGGAGTGGAGGATTAGTCAAAGTAGAGAGAGAGGCGCAAACAGAGGAGTTAGTTAGGTCGCATTGTTGGTTGATTAAGCTTGTACATTTACACATATTTTTACATATTGCACACATTTTGCATACATACATATACAAATACACCACACTTTTTTTCAAACACCTCACACATTTTATTTGAATTTTACAGTGTGATAGGCTGAGTGTTTGGTTGTGATTGTGTGTGATTGAACTGGGAGTGAGTGTGAGTGAGTGTGAGTGTGTGTAGTGTGAGGATGGCAGGGAGAGGTAAGGAGGAGAAGAGGAGGGGAGAGGAGTGACAGGGAGAGAAGTATTGTAGAGGACAGGAGGAGCAGTGGGGTCCCTGTCAGGGAGTAAGTGGAGTGGGGAGAGGGAGAGCTAGAAGGGATGATGGGAGGGGAGATGTCCGAGAGCCCCAGAGACCAGGCACATCTAGGAGAGGGACAGAGGGTGCACATGGGTACAGAAGGGGGGAGGAGGGAGAGGATAGGGAGGAACCCACACCAGGGACATCACAGGGAGCAAGCCAGGTGTCCATGGAGGATGAGAGGCTGAGATGTCCAAACTTCTCATTCAATGAAAATGTTGCCCTAGTCCAGGCCATCATGGACAATTACAGTGCCCTCTTTGGGCAGGAGAAGGGCAAAGGCAGTGCCAAAAGGCATGGTTGGCGGTAGAGGATGCCGTCAACAGTGTGGCCCCGCAGAGGAGGACTGTTGAGGGCCTTAAAAAGCGGTGGAATGACTGCAAGAGGCGGGTGAAAGAAAAGATGGGGCAGAAAGCTATGCACCAGAGGGGAACAGGCGGTGGTCCATCCCTGAACATAGAATATAACACCTGGCAGGAGATGATACGCAGGTCCCTGAGTATCACAGCAGTCCGTGGACTTCCAGGGGCTCATGACTCAGGGGCTGCAACCACAGCACATCATGCGGGTGAGTAACATCCCACACACCAGTATTATATGTATTTGAGATATAACATCCTTTAATATCACACATTCATGTACACAATGAGGAGCATGGTATTTGGCCTACTAACAAAAACATCTACAATTATATTTGACATGAATGCTACTTAACACAATGTAATTCATGATATGAGGTGGAATAGTGCAATACTAACATGTTTCAGAGTAACACAGTCCACAAGCCACATGTAGAGTTTTCAGTAAATGGGCACTATAGCCATCACAATACTTTTAGCTCAAGAAAGCAGGTTCTGTGCCTACATCAGGCTAAAGTAAATTGTGTGACCATAGTGTCACTTAAAGAACACATTTTTTCCATCATTGACATGTACACATAACTATTGTATGAAACACATACATGTATACTGCGCATATTAAAATCCCTCATATCACAGATCACAATGTGCACATGCCTGTTATAGAGTTTGACATGAGAATCAGTATAGGCCCTAGCATGTATCAATGTACATTGTATGCCCTCATGGACATATATATGACTGTACTAATCCCTCTCATCATTTGACTCCTCCACAGAACCTCCTGCCACGTGGATACAAACAGGCATGCCGCCGCCACCACCACCACCAGTCACAGGCATGCAGCCACCACCACCAGTCTTCAGGCACACACATGAACAGTATGTTCCCAGGCATGAGCATGGTTAGATGGCTTCAGTTGAGGACCCGGGAGTGATGCCACCACCATTGCATATGACCCCTGCCAAGATTCCTGGCCAGAGGAATATTCTTCTTTTGGCTTTAAGGGGGAGCCAAGACAGCCACAAAGGGTCCATGTATTTACCCCCCCCCCCCCCCAACACAATCTCAGGGAAGTCATGGCTTTTACACACAGACTATGTCACAAGAAGTGCCAACTGGACAGGCTGAGTGGTCACACACTGGTCATCAGTGGGACTATCAATCCACCTTGAGAGCTCCACCATCCTCATCACTTGGGAGTGCTCCACCATCCTCATCACTTGGGAGAGCTCCACCATCCTCATCACTTGGGAGAGCTCCACCATCTGCAGATGAAAATATAGCTGAAAGTACTCAAGCACCAGCAGATGCAGCTGAACCCCATCTCAACAGAACCAGCAGATGCAGCTGAACCCCATCCCAACAGAACCAGCAGATGCAGCTGAACCCGTCCCAACAGAACAAGCAGATGCAGCTGAACCTGTCCCAACAGAACCAGCAGATGCAGCTGAACCTGTCCCAACAGAACCAGCAGATGCAGCTGAACCTGTCCCAACAGAACCAGCAGCTGAACCTGCACCTCAGGCAACTAGAAGCCCTGCTGCTCAAGAGCCTGTGGATGCATTGTATTCTCCCCTGGGTGAGGAATACATTGCACTCCAGAGGAGGCTCATAACAAGCTCCGAGAGCAGACAAAGAGGCCAAGAGAGGTTCCACAGGAGCCAAGAGAGTTTCTTCAGGAGCCAAGAGAGGAGACAACAACGTAGCATAGAGCTACAAAGGGGCATGGCAGCATCGTTAAGTGCAAGTGTTCATAACCAATCACAGATAATGCGAATTCTGTCTGATATGCAGATGCCGATGGACAATAGATGGCGAGAACAAAATCAACTCTTGGGTGTGTTGGTTGAGCACTTTACACACCAGCAGGACACTGCCTCCAGCCTATCATCTGTGGCCAGCACACCAGCAGAAACATCAGATACTTCTCAAACCAGGAGAACAAGGCAATCCACTACAGTCATCTCAGCTCCCTCATCCAAGAAGCCAAAAATAAATAAATATTCTTATAGTTATTTACCATATAATTGTCATCCACATCCATGTGAGGTGTGTTTTAGTACGCTAATATTGTTAAGACATATAATAAGACCTGTGTGTTTATGACATATTCTTGTACTATAACTCACATCCATAATAGTTGTTTCTGAAGGGTACATATAGCAATATTCACTTCTAAGATGTAAATCAATGTATCTCACATCCAATATAAATTGACACATTGGTATATATAGTAGTGATGTTACTGATAGGATGGGCATTTATCAGGTGTTTTAAGTCTGCAGGTGAGAGATTGTGGTGTCTGTGATTGGTCTGACACAATTGCAAAGAGGCAGCCTTCAAGAAGGTCTTAGAAATTATCATATGAGCCATCCTAGGTTTTGCTTTCAACTAAGAATACCAAGAGAACAAAGCAAGTGTTATAATTAAATCTGAAAATAGTTTGAAATAACATGCCCTATTTAAAAGAAGAAGATTTTCTTTGGACTTGACTGTCCCTTTATATATTTTGGCATCAGTGCCAAGCTGTGTTAGCATTAGAATAAATTACACTCCAGTGGGTTCTAAAGAGATGAAGGTAATACAAATGAAAGTATATAAGCAAGTATATGTCCACAATGTGATAAAGTACCTACAAGCTCAATCCATTTGATTATGTTGTGGCTTCAAACTATTTCAAATACACAAATAAACCTTAAAAAACCAATATCATAGTATACTGTCCGTTTAACCTCAAGATGCTGCTTAAATGTATGTGTTTGTTAAGGCTTCCAGGGAGTTACGTTGGTTTTTTAGTCAGTGCAAGGGTTGCTGCACCTGCAATTTGTGGCGAGATGAGAATGGAGTAGATTTTCTGAATTTAGCGCGCTTAAGTCCTTACGCTGTATATTGGATACCAAATTGCGCGTCTGTTCTATGTTAGTCTATGGTTAAAAAAAATATGGGCGAAGGGTGAAATATACACGCGTAACTTGTATGCTACGCCATATATGTAATACCAAAATTGTGTAAAATCTGGCGTCGCCGGCTTTTGCGGGCGATGCTGCATATGTAATGGGGCCCATGATCAGGGGGCTGTCAAAAGAGGCTTAGATACAAGGTAATCACAGAGGTAAAAATTATATTAATATAAATGTTTTGGTTATACAAAACTAGGGAATGGGTAATACGGGGATTATCTATATTTTTAAACAATAACAATTTAGGAGTTGACTGTCTCTTTAAAGAAGAGATCAAATTCTATTGGCTATTCAAATCAGCCAATATAATTTCAGTAGCTCTCATCCTATTGGCTGATTTGAACAGCTGCAAGAATAGCCCAAACCTCACTAACAGGTAGAAATTCTAAACACATTCTCTGGACCACAGCAGAGGCTGACCTGGGGAGGTGGGAACACCAGGATGATATACTTTGGAACAAACAAACAGGTATTAAACCTCCACATGGTTCCCCAATTAAGGAGTCAACATGGCTTGACTGGAAACTAATGTCAAAAAATAAGGAGCTACTACCTTCTCACTCCCTGACCATGCCGCTCAGATTATTGCTCCCAGGTGACACATATAATATACTTGACAAGTGGGCAAACAAGGGTCTATACCGAGTGGCAGATTTACTAACTAACAACAAAATTATGACATTCTCTCAATTACAAGAATTAATTTACCCTGATAAACAACATTGGTTCTTATTCTTCAGTTATCTACATCCATAAGAAAATACCTCACAGGAACCTCACCTCAACGTAACACAACTTTAGAAGAAATGTTTCTTTTAACGACTAGACCAAAAAAATTCCATCACTATAGTCTACCTAGATATCAAGACCATATCGTATACAGATAAAAACTCGTTAATACTCAGATAGGAGGAGGATCTAGGAGTAAATTGGGAAATAATTATATGGAAGGATATATTTAACTCCATTAGAAAAGGTCTCCTGAGTGCAGACCTACGAGAATATGCAATAAAGATAGCTTATAGGTGGTACCTGACTCCGATCAGAACATCACATATACCACACTCACATACCAGACTCTGTTATAGAGGATGCAGGGAAGTGGGCACCTACAGGCACATGTGGTGGGACTGTGTGGGGGTCCAGGAGATTTGGCAGTCACTATCACATCTACTTAGCACACTCCTAGAGGAGACTGTAAAACGTACAATCTCTCAGGCTTTCCTTCACTAATGTATCAGGAGATTTAACAAATAAATCAACACTTTAATTAGAATAGTTTGCACAGTTACCAGGACATGTATTGCTAAGCATTGGAAGAATGGAACACCCTCGTGGCTAGAAATTAAAACCAAAATAAAGGCAAGATATGTAATGTATTAATCGGCAGCTTGGGTAATGGGCACAAAGGAAATATTTCACAAGGTCTGGTTTTATTGGATGCTTAATAATAACAAATGCTGTTAAGGTCTTAGCATGTGTCCCCATATGTCATCCATGTTAACTTCTGCATACAGCTATCCATCCCTCAGGATCCTATGTGTTTATATAGAAACTAGGAAAGAAAGAAGGGAATCGATAAAACACTATATATAATTAGCCAAGACTCAACAAATGTGTTTTTTTTTGGTATTGTTTTGTTCTTTTTCTTAGCTTTTTTCTTTTTACAGAAGGATCACACTTTTTTATACAAGCAGCGATTTTCTGTTTATGAAACCTACCAGATGAAACCAAAGACTTTTTATACAGATCAGGACTTGACCAACTTGGGCGCCTTGTTATTACATGCTAACCTAGTTGTAAAATTGCTTGTCAGAAAAGGTTTTACGAGAATGTAATGTCCAGATTGTTATATTGAAACTTTAAAAACTCTTAATAAAAATTGATGTAAACATAAACTTAGGTTTTTTTAATTTCACAGGTAAGTTTTTATTTATTTTAAGATAGGGATATTGTAATTTTAATATAAAGTTAGGGGGTTGTTAGGTTTAGAGGTTAATAGTTTAATTTAGTTTTTTGCGATGTGGGGGCTGGCGGTTTAAGGGTTAATAGGTTTATTTAGTGGTGGTGATGTGGGAGGCCAGAGGGGTTAATAGCTTTATTATAATGTCGGGAATGTTACGGTGCGGGGGGAATAGGGGTTAATAACTTTATTATAGTGGAGGCGATGTCGGGAAGCGGCAGATTAGGAGTTAATAACTTTATTTAGGTGTCGCAATGTCGGGGCGGCAGATTAGGGGTGTTTAGACTTGGGGTTTATGTTAGGGTGTTAGGTTTAAATGTAACTTTTTTTTTTAAGTTTTTTTCTAACACCTGCCCATTGATGTTTATGGTGAAAGCGTGCACAAGAACATCAAAGCAGCCCTTGGCTTTTGTGCGGTATGGAGCTTATCGCCACCATATCGAACGCACAAGGCGGCTTTTCAGAAACTTGTAATTGCAGCGCTATGAGGGTGAAATAACGCAACTTTTTGTTTTGTACCCTCTATAGCTCAAAACTCGTAATCTAGGCGAATGTCTGTAAGTGTAGAATATTCATATTTCTTTTATTGTAGAAAACTAGTAACAGACAGAACAAGAGGGGCCTTAGAAATCTCACTGACAATATGATGGGCTGACTTTGGGCATTGGTAGGAATTTTTCAGCTGTACCTCAGCTAAACATACAGAATTCATAAGGAACCTAATTTCCCTGTGAACATTTTGTCTCAGCTATTGTAAAGCTAACAAGGTTGTCTTCATTTTATTTTTCTCTAATTTCCTATTTTCTTTTTTTAAAGATTTCTTTTGTGTATATGTTAGAGCAGACTGTTTTATAGAAGAAGTTTTTTTCATTTTAATTAGTTTCTTTTGTAAGGTTTTTCTTAACAGTGGAACTTGTTCTTGCAGCAAGAAATAATATGGTTTTAAGATAGAAGCGAGTCATTCTCCATAAGAAAATGGAGCTGCATCTTGAGGCTATGAGGAAGAGTAGGTAGAAATCTTTATGAATCTCACTATTTTCAAGGCGTGATGCTGTGGAGACCTTTTAGGTTGCGGACTAAAATCATTGCGATCCGATATAAACGGGATGATTGACGGCCCATGAATGAGCAGAGGACGGCATTGCACAAGCATTTTACCAGAAAGTGTTAGCATTTTCCCCTGCATGTGCATGTGAAGCATAGCTAGATATTCTCAGTGCACTAGCATTTAAATACTGCCAGTGTTCATAGCCAGTGGGATTTGTATCATCTCCTCAATGATGTAAATTGAGTTATTACCAGATGGTACAAGAACCTTAGGCTCGCTGGGCAAGTGTTGTGTTTAAAATGCTGGTGCATGGAGCATACTTAAGTACATATATGCATGTATATTGCAAAAATGCTTTAATTAAAAACAGAAATGCACACTAATGCATTCCAATTTGACAGGAATGCCCCTTTATTGTAAAGGTCTTCAACAGCAGAAAAGCCTCATAGAACCATTTCTACATTCATTGCAGAGTTAAGTTGCATTCATTATTGTGTTTCACTGGTACAGGTATGTTGAAAAGATTAGGTGACAATGACTGATTCACAGAACATTAGTCTAGATTTAGACTAGTTACAAACAAAAACACCTTATAGCAGCTGGGTCATTTTTGCATAGCTTTCTAAGCCATTCTAATTCATAACAAGAGCTGTAATTTGAATTAGAAACCAGTATAACAGTAAAATCTTTAAGTACACAAAAACTAAACAAGACTATAAGAAACAGTGGCGTTACAGGCTTTTCAATTGCAATTATTTTCACAGACCTTCACCATTGAAGCCAAAGATGCTTGGATATAGTGAAATAGTAACAACATTTGACTAAATGTTGGTAGGCCCAGGACTATGTCTCTTCCTCTATGGGTTCCTATGGTCCCTTACTCTCTGGGAACCTATCTTACAGCCATACAGGCCATGCCTTCAATCAGTCTGAGATACAAACAAGGGTTACACATGTCTTTTGTAATTTCCCTAGATACATACAAAGCATAGAAATGGACCACCCTCTCAAACGGTTTACTTTTAATCTAGCTTTGTGCTTGCAGGGTCCTGGTCCGTTTGAGAGTGCAGTCCACATCCATGTTTAAAAAATATATATATATATATATATATATATATAATAATATAAGAGATGATATTTTAAAATATATTTAAATCCTTCATTTTTGGGAAAAAATTATGTTTCTACCCTGAATAAATCAGCCAATAGGATTGAGCTCGCATTCTATTGGCTGATTGGAACAGCCAATAGAATGCGAGGTCAATCCTATTGGCTGATTGGATCAGCCAATAGGATTTTTCCTACCTTAATTCCGATTGGCTGATAGAATTCTATCAGCCAATCGGGATTGAAGGGGCGCCGTCTTGAATGACGTCATTTAACGGAACCTTCATTCTTCAGTCGCCATCGGATGGAAGAGGATGCTCCGTGTCGGATGTCTTCAAGATAGACCCGCTTCGCTCCGGATGGAAGAAGATAGAAGATGCCGTCTGGATGAAGACTTCTGCTGGTCTGGATGTCCTCTTCTGGCAGGATCGGATGAAGACTTCTGCCCCTCTGGAGGTCCACTTGTGCCCGGCTGGGTGAAGACGGCTCAAGGTAGGGAGATCTTCAAGGGGGTAGTGTAAGGTTTTTTTAAGGTGGGATTGGGTGGGTTTTAGAGTAGAGTTGGGTGTGTGGGTGGTGGGTTTTAATGTTGGGGGGATATTGTATTTTTCTACAGGTAATAGAGCTGATTACTTTGGGGCAATGCCCCGCAAAAGGCTCTTTTAAGGGCTATTTGTAATTTAGTATAGGGTAGGGAATTTTATTATTTTGGGGGGCTTTTTTATTTTATTAGGGGGCTTAGATTAGGTGTAATTAGTTTAAACTTCTTGTAAAAAAAAAATATTTTCTGTAATTTAGTGTTGCTTTTTTTTTGTACTTTAGTTTATTTTATTTAATTGTATTTAATTTTAGGTAATTGTAGTTAATTAATTTAATTTATTTAATGATAGTGTAGTGTTAGGTGTAATTGTAACTTAGGCTAGGATTTATTTTACAGGTAAAATTGAATTTATTTTAACTAGGTAGCTATTAAATAGTTAATAACTATTTAATAACTATTCTACCTAGTTAAAATAAATACAAAGTTGCCTGTAAAATAAAAATAAATCCTAAAATAGCTACAATGTAATTATTAATTATTTTATAGGTAAGTATTTAGTTTTAAATAGGAATTATTTAGTTAATAATAGTAAATTTATTTAGATTTATTTAAATAATATTTAAGTTAGGGGGGTGTTAGGGTTTGACTTATGTTCAGGGGTTAATAACTTTATTATAGTGGCGGCGACAGATTAGGGGTTAATACATTTAATAGGCTATGTGGGCTATGGCGGTTTATGGGTTAATACTTGAATAGGTTTATAGCGTTGTGGGTTAATGGCGGATTAAGGGTTAATAGTTTTAAGCGGTAGTTTGCGATGTTGGGGTTGGCAGATTTAGGGGTTAATAATTTAGTTATTACTTGCGGTGTGGGTTTGATGGCGGTTTAGGGGTTAATAGACTTTGTTAGTTATTGCGGTGGGGGATTGCGGTTGACAGGTAGATAGATATTGCGCATGCGTTAGGTGTTAGTTTATTTTTGCAGGCCTTTTCGGGAGTTACGGTGCTCCCATACTGAGCGCAAGGCCTGCTACGGCTGCCTTTTATGGCGAGGTAAAAATGGAGAAAGATTTCTCCATTTTCGCCACGTAAGGCCTTGCGCTGGATATTGAATACGATTTACGACACGGTCCCATGTTAGCCTATGGTAGTAATAATTGCGAGTGACGGGTGAAATATACGCACGTAACTTGTATGCTACGCCGTATATGTAATACCAAAATTGCGTAAAAACTGGCGTTGCCGGCTTTTGCGGGCGACGCTGCATATGTAATGGGGCCCTAGGTGTCTGGAGCACTATATGGCAGGAAATAGTGTTGACATCTAGTACTAGACACATGTGCACTCCTGAGCTTACACTCCACGTTTTCAATAAATGATACCAAAAGAAAGTTTGACAATAGAAGTAAATTAGAAAGTTGTTTACAATTGCATGTTCTATCTAAACCATGAAATAAATGTTTTCATGTCCTTGTCATTAGTGCAGGAGCTCATTTATAACAGTCAGTAAATGACCACAAAAGAGCAGGAAAAAAATTATCCATACTGAAAAGGGTAATAGCCCCGAAATACTCTGAGTCAAGAAAAGCAAATAGAAATTTGTTTGCCCTTTGAGAACCATTATATTCTCGTTTGGGAGGAGGAGAGAAGCCAAACCTCATTACCATTTGGAGGACTTTTGCCATCCTTTTGGACTTTATTATTTTTTGTGTAACAACCATTTACAGCATTTCTTCTATATTTTGGAACCAATAAGTGTCTATCCATTGGTGATATATACAGTATATCTATATATTATAATACTTTTAGGTATAGATTTGTCTGTAAGAGCACCCCCTCTTGATAACATTGTCTTTTTTGTAAAATTATGATCTACCTGTTTTTTATATGATCTTTTTCTATAAGTCCTTACCTGTAAATATATATTGCATACATATGAAAATTATTTCAAGATCAATTTAATAGACAATTTCTGATGCATTGCATTTATCTATTTGATTGATAATGTGTTACAGATAGGTACATGAAAGAATGCATTTTTTAAAATGCATATTTATTTTAATGGTTATATATTTAAGGGGCACGGAAACCCCAAATTATGATTCAGGCAGAGTGAACAATTTTGAATATCTTTCCAGTTTACTTCTGTTATCAAAATTGCTTCATTCTCTTGGTATCTTTTATTGAAGGAGAAGTAATGCACTATTGAGGGCTAGCGGAACACATCAGGTGAACCAATGACAAAGGGTATATATGTGCAGCAACCAATCAGCAGCTAGCTCCTAATAGTGCATTGCTGCTCCTGACCCAACTAGATATGCTTTTGAATAAAGAATACCAAGAGAGCAAAGCCAATTAGATAATAGAATGACATTGGAAAGTTGTTCAGTATATTCAATATTTGAATTTGTCAGTTGCATATTTATAAATGTGATGAAAAAAAAGGACATATCATGTCAAATGATGCAGGAGTCTCAATTTCACAATATGAAAAGCCTATACTATATGATATATCTTTACTATTATGTGTCTAGATTATACTATTTTTTCATAGAAATTCCATTAATTGTAATGCGTCTGTTGAATACATTTTCCTTGATATGATGAAAGAGAAATAATTCTATGATACGTATGGACATTGCAAAACTGGAATACCACCTTAAAAGTCTAGCATGACAAGGGACATTTTCCAATTGGTTGAAGCCTATTTAAAAGAAAAGCAACTGGACCGCTTGAATGACAACCTTGAAAAAGACACGGGGGCGTGGCGAAGTGTACGTCGGGTAACGTGATTTCAGTGACGTCACATTGAAGGGCTCTCTCCGTGTAAGAATTGGTAACCAAACGTATACATTGTTTTCCATAATAATCCGTTACCATCCTCTTTGGATACAATCTTGGTTGCTTCACAATTACTCTGCAGCACTAAGTGACTTCAAATCCTGATATTAATTTTCTGTTTTAAGAATGTTTCTATACTTAAATATATTAACTTTTAGTACAGCGGTTCCGGATCCCTGTTCCATTATTGGCTTCCCTGATAGCCTATATCAGGTCTGCGAGTATATCAGGAGCTGAGATATAGCTCCTGAAAAGTGTGAGTACATTTCTATCCGACCAATTATACTACTGTATATCTGTAATACGCAGTATCACACAATGGGGACGATTTATCACGCCCCGAATGGGGCTGTATACACCTGTTTCCATGCACGATTTACCACCCCCTGTATCGACCCCAATGCCTCTTAAGACCGCTGCTCTTTAACTCATCCGCCTGCTCTGAGGCAGCGGACTGCAATCTGTCCGATCTTATATGATCGGGTTGATTGGCACCCCCTGCTGCAGCGTATGCTGTCAGCATTTATCGATGTGCGGCGGACATGATCGCTACAGTGGATCATATCTGTTCGCACTTTCATAAATTGGCCCCTATATGTTTGTTTCTTATATTTTGAGACACAGTCACGGATTTTGGCAACAGTAATCCACTCAATACGGGGAAGAGCTGAGCCTGACAGCCTTGTAAATCAGGATTGCATAGCACTTCTTGAGCTTAAGAAAGCTCAAGGTTATGTGAGTAGAATACTGACACATTTTTTTCACATTGTATTGTGTTACAATATTGCACCATAATTTGTTTCTTTTTTTTTAGATATTGTGAAATTGAAACTCCTGCGTTGTTTGACACGCTATATCCTTTTTTTCATCACATTTATTATTGTATTTTTTGTTTGTGATTGCAAGTTATTTATCACAATTGTATATTTACGTGTACTGAGGTTAAAGTGTGACCAGATAAACGAATAGAATAAAAAATAACATAAAACAGATAAAGTAATAACAATATTTAATAAACAAGTAGATAAAATCAACATAAAATAATAGTGTCGATATAGTGTATATGCGCATAGAACTTTAAAAAAAAATCCAAAAGAATAATTGAAAAATTGAAAAAGGATATAAGAATATGAGCTCCATGAAAATGGCGCCTAGTGAAAAAAAAATTGCTGAGGTTTACCTAACAGCACATTTAAAGAGTTAACAGAACTGCAAGCCACACAAATTCATGTCATTGAAAGATTACAGAGGATTTGTTATACTCTTAACATTGGGATTTCACAATATACACTTATATACAATTTTTGAAGACATCTGTAATTGATACTTCAAAATGATTGTGGGACAAATATCCTTTTTCACGGACTACACATTAATATATATTTTTCTTTTTACAACTTTACAACGTTTACACTTTTGAAAAAGATCTATGCACATATACACTATATTGGCACTATTATTGTGTGTTAATCTTATCTACTTGTTTATTAAATATTGTTATTACTTTATTATTTGTTCTATGTTCATAATATATTTTTTATTCTAATGGTTTATCTGTTCACACTTTAGTCTCTGTACAGGCGCTCTTCACATATGTACAGTGGGGCAAAAAAGTATTTAGTCAGCAGCCCACCAATTGTGCAAGTTCTCCCACTTAAGAAGATGAGAGAGACCTGTAATTTTTATCATAGGTACACCTCAACTATGAGAGACAAAATGTGGAAACAAATCCAGACAATCACATTGTCTGATTTGGAAAGAATTTATTTGCAAATTATGGTGGAAAATAAGTATTTGGTCAATATCAAACGTTCATCTCAATACTTTGTTATATATCCTTTGTTTGCAATGACAGAGGTAAAACGTTTTATGTAAGTCTTCACAAGGTTGTTACACACTGTTGCTGGTATGTTGGCCCATTTCTGCATGCAGGTCTCCTCTAGAGCAGTGATGTTTTGGGGCTGTCGCTGGGCAACACGGACTTTCAACTCCCTCCAAAGGTTTTCTATGGGGTTGAGATCTGGAGACTGGCTAGGCCACTCCAGGATCTTGAAATGCTTCTTACGAAGCCACTGCTTTGTTGCCCGGGCAATGTGTTTGGGATTATTGTCATGCTGAAAGACCCAACCACGTTTCATCTTCAATGCCCTTGCTGATGGAAGGAGGTTTGCACTCAAAATCTCACAATACATAGCCCCATTCATTCTTTCATGTACACGGATCAGTCGTCCTGTTCCCTTTGCAGAGAAACAGCCCCAAAGCATGATGTTGCCACTGGCAGTAAACATAAACATTACATTTAACATCTAACATGTAAAATTAAACTTATCACTAATTACAGTTTTCTAGAAATACGTAATAAACAATTATGTATTTCTGACCACATCTAGTTAATCTTGAATGATCATGACTTCATTCATTTTCACAACATTTTTTTACAAAATTCTTACACTTCCTTTATTATTAAATTGTCCCCTCTAATCAAAGATGTTGAATATATGACATTATGTAGTAAATTTTCTTAAAGTTTAACCAAATTTATATAAACAGGTAAACTACACCTAATAGAGTATAAGTTAAGTATTTAATGTATATTTTTTTGTTTGATCCTTTAGCCATTTAAAACATACACATTTAGGTATGTTTATACAGATATAATAATCTTTTATATATTGTGCATTTTCATATATTGTGCATTTTTATAAACCACAACTTATATAACTGAAAAACACTATACAATATATCCACCTATGTCTATTTATATTTATATCTATGTGTATATATATGAGTTAAATATCTCATCTATGATGCATTCAACAAAGGGTTAATTATTAACACGCCCATATCCTAATTGATACACCCACACACTCTCCCTATATAAGGCTCCTTGTTACATCCTGTAAGCATCTTGATAAAGGCAGGTAACTCTGCCGAAACGCGTAGATTTGCTTACAGTCACTAAGAGAAACATACCTATTCTCCCACCCTGCACATCACAGGTTCATTTCGAGCTCTACAATTCAAGCAGAGCAAGATATATGAATAATTCCTGTGTGCGGCATTCACAAGTTTAAATAGCCACAGAGCTTCATTTTATCTCACCTGGTTCTACAGCGGCACAAACAACAGGTTCATTTCTAGCTCATACACAATACCTGAGCTGGATATATGAATAACCCCTGTATGCTTGCAGGTTACCTATAATTCTAGCTACAACATCACTATCTACCTAAAGGACTGCTGAATAAAGAGCACCTTGCAAAGAATTTCATTCCACTTGGAGTCCAGAAAGAAAAAGACGGACACTTGTTTTTATTTCATCTACATTGTTGCTTTTTAAAATCAGTCGAATTGCTTTTCTCCCACGGGAGAGATTGGAGGACAGCGATCTGTTACTTGCAAGTATCTTTTTATATACTATTACGAAAAATATTTGACACTTTGTCTTTTCTTTTTTGATATACCGGTATACACATTTTTTCAAATATAACGCTACACTATAATCGTTGGATACGATTGGATCAGTACGACTAGTCACATGACGTGACGTCATCATCCACGGATCACACGCTTCATAGCCTCTAACGGACACAAACATAAGCTGCTGGTTTGTTGTTATTCATCACAGATTTACCTTTTTATTTCCTACTTTTCACTCTCATTAAGTGCCCATAAGATTGGTCTGCTATATATTAGCACATTTATTGCAAAATGAAGTATTGTTGTTTTTAACTTAGCAACCGCTATTTTAAAATCTTATGAATTTCCTATAGGTCAATATTTTATTTCCTTGATGCCGGCCGGCATCTTAGACTTATATGAGTCGCCTGAATTTGATTTTATCATATGTTATATGTTTATTTTGTACACCTGTTGACATTTATTTATTTTATATTAAATTGACATTTTTTTCGTCACTATCGGTATCTTTTTTCACATATATATATATATTCAACATCTTGATTAATTTTGTTATTAATTTTGTTATTATATTATTATTACATTCTATTAACTTTAGGTTTGCTCCTTCCAGAGCTCTTATCCCACCCCCCCCCCCCCACTTTCTATGATTTTGCCACCCCCATGCTTCACAGTAGGTATGGTGTTCTTTGGTTGCAACTCAGCATTCTCTCTCCTCCAAACACAACGAGTTGTGTTTCTACCAAACAGTTCTACTTTGGTTTCATCTGACCATATGACATTCTCCCAATCCGCTTCTGGATCATCCAAATGCTCTCTAGCATACTTTAGACGGGCCCGGACATGTACTGGCTTAAGCAGGGGGACACGTCTGGCACTGCAGGATCTGAGTCCCTGACGGCGTAGTGTTTTACTGATGGTAGCCTATGTTACGTTGGTCCCAGCTCTCTGCAGGTCATTCACTAGGTCCCCCCGTGTGGTTCTGGGATGTTTGCTCACCGTTCTTGTGATCATTTTGACCCCACGGGGTGAGATCTTGTGTGGAGCCCCAGTTCGAGGGAGATTATCAGTGGTCTTGTATGTCTTCCATTTTCTAATTATTGCTCCCACAGTTGATTTCTTCACACCAAGCTGCTTGCCTTTTGCAGATTCAGTCTTCTCAGCCTGGTGCAGGTCTACAATTTTGTTTCTGGTGTCCTTCGACAGCTCTTTGGTCTTCACCATAGTGGAGTTTGGAGTGTGACTGTTTGAGGTTGTGGACAGGTGTCTTTTATACTGATAACAAGTTCAAACAGGTGCCATTAATACAGGTAATGAGTGGAGGACAGAGGAGCCTTTTAAAGAAGAAGATACAGGGGCGGCATTCTCTCGGGGGTTCCGGTGGAGGAGGAGCAAGTAACAGCTGCTGAGCTCTCTTCTCCGTCCCATTAGCTGCTGGCGGTATTCCTTTCGCGCCTTACCCCAAGAAATGGGGCTGCTACCTGGATAGACAGTTACATCGTTACTGGAACCTAACAGTGCCTTTCCATCGCACTGTTTTCTTTTCTTTATACAAAGCCTTCTTGGTCCGGACCTGCTACCGGGTTTAGCTTGTGTATTTTCTATAGGGAAGTTGTACTGAACTTAATTTAACTTTTAAATTTTCTGAAGCCGTCTCCTTCCCTACTCTTTTCTGCACTCTCTCACCCCCTATGATAAGCCGGACCTACAATACGTAAGAAAACTGCAACATATACCATGTAGCTAAAAACTTTTCCTTTTTCCTCCCCCTCCTCTCACACCAGGATTCACCGGTCCCGACCTCAGGAGCCTTCTCTGATTTGCTTGATTTGCTTAATCTGCACCCACCGTCATACTCCTGTCAAGGACTGTCTTGCCCGGAGGTGAGATACCATCTGACCTACCTGTCGGAATTTCGTCCTCCTTCTGCCGCGGAGCCGGGCTTACTCCCTTGTGGCTGGTTCCCCCCTCTCCCACTGGTGCTGCGAGAGAGGGGGTGAGTGCCGAGCTGAGCAATGCTTGGCGTGTTGCCGAGAGACTGTTCCCCAGCCCGGTCTGCCTTCTTGCCGCATCCGGATCTGAAGCCGGTGCCCCTCTCTCCTCTCCCACCGGTGCTGCGTGAGAGGAGGAGGGGCTTAGAAGGTCAAGTCGAGCCTGTCCTGAGGTGGAGAAGGGCTGGCGAAAGCCAGCTGCACTGCACGGATCTCTGTTCCTGTGGGCCTCAGCGTTTACCTCCAGTCGGTGAGTGAGAAGCAGTTGGTGAAAGATACAATCTTTAACAGAATACTCCTGCATTAATATAATATTTACTAACAATATGATATCAGGTTCTCACTCCTCAAGTGTTACACCCTGACTTTTTTGGAGCCTACAATACAGATACCGGGGCAGAGTGGTGCAGGAGGAGTAGAGGGATAAATAATTAAGTAGTGACCTTTTGGTCTATAAGGAAGAAACAGGGGTTGATTGTGTGGAAGGAGAAGAAGAGTGGGAAAAGAGAGGAGAAATACACAGGATCAAATTTATAAAATAAAATCACAACGAAACATCAAGGGATGAAATCATCATAACTATTGTGATCATACTTTTTGCTCTCTAACTCTCCATTTCCTTCAACCTGGCTGAAGTATCCCTGTGTCTACAGTTTTTGAACATAGTATCCCCTGGAGGAAGTTTCCTTCCTATTTGAACTTACCTGTACTTTATATGTTAAAAGATCTCTCTTCTAAGTTTCATCTCCCCTAGGAGGTTCAATTGTTACTATCTAAGTTACAATCTAGATTTAAAGTAACACTGTATACTTAGAATTTACCACACTGCAAGAAGTTAATTTGTTGCAATTTTTTTGGTAGTGCATACTTGTTGTACTGCTAAAACTTATAAAAAAATTTTTTTTTTTATTTCTACCTCACGCTGTGCTTCCCCCCTCAGGGTTAATTACCTTGCTTCTCTCTCCCCGGGTAGCAAGAGAGGGAGTGAATGAGATATTGTGGAGAAGTCTTAATTGAAACAACCTGAGTTTTCCCTTTCTGATATTTGTTTCTGGACATCTCCAGAACTTAATGTGATAGTGTATAACTAATTTTCATTAGGGTTTTTTAAACTCACTCTTTGAACCTAGTGTCCCCTCAATGCTAAATAATAGTCTTAAGAGTAATTACCTCTGTATTGAGGAATTTAATCACTTACAGAATATAGACGCCTCTGGCTAAAATAAATCACCCTGATGCCCTTGTTTTATAGGCACCAAGGTTCTCTGAAATTAACGCTCCTTTGCTGTTAAGTCTAAAAGAGAATTTCTATAACTCTTGTTTGCTTATTTGTCCTCTTCTTTTTTCTCTGGGACACTTTTGGAAATTTAAAGCAATAGTGTATAACTAGAATTCTTCACACTCCAGGAGGTTAACTTGTTGCAACTTATTAGTAGCACAAAACTACTCTACTGTTAAAATCTAGAACTTTCTCTTAAAGATGGCTTATATTGTAAACTTTGCTACACAAAGTCCTGCCTAAGTTCTCAAGCATTCTGACCATTTAGTCGAATCTAGACCCTGTAATAAGGGATTTTTGTCTTTCCTTTTTTCTTTTTTTTCCTTTTATCTCTATTAAGCCACTTGGGCTTCCCCAAAAAAAAGGGTCTCTGGTGTTACTTACCAGGACCATTTGGTCATTTCTGGTGAATTTTTAAATCAACTGACTTAAAACTAGCGTCCTCCTAGCCATAATCTGATCACCTTAAAAGACAAGTCTAGATATAAAAACACATAGATTCTGATACTCTTTAGTAAGACTACTTCAGGTTTAGGGTCACCTGCGCAGTCAATAGACTAAAAATATCAGGCAACATTTAAGAGGAGTGATTCTGCCCAGAACTAGTGGTTCTCCTTACTAGCATCTCTCACCTGCACATATAAGCCCTGACGAGCGAGTCTCAAAATCACATCCTGGTCCCTGGACTATATTCTTCTCTTTGTTTGCTCTCACCTATGTTTTCTAATTGAACTGGGAAACCAGGCCTAAAATAAGAGCACGTACCCCTCTCACACCCACTCACAGTCTCCCTCACTCCCCTTCCTCACTTTCTTCCCTATTTTAGCACTTGGATAATTCTTTCTAATACGTCTTCCCCTTTTTTTTCGTTGAAGTATCACATGGATAAATTTCTTCACTCTCACGCCAAGACTCCCTCGCCAGCCATGGCTGCAAGGCATAGAGACAGGAGAGTTAAGAACACCATAGAAACCCCAGCTGAACCACAGGAACCACTTGCCACTGTACCTTCCCTAACTGACACATCTGACATGCAAATCTTGGTTACTAAAATAGCGGAAGCATTAGCTCCTAATTTTGACGCACTAAAATCAGAGATCAGGCAAGACATTACCCTCTTATCTCAGGAAATCAGACAGTTTGCAGGCAGAATCAATGAAATTGAGCAGAGAGTGTCAGATCTTGAAGATCTTACCACGCTACACAATACTAATCTAGATTCTACCAAACACTCTTTAATTGCAATTCAGGCTAAACTAGAAGACATCGAGAATCGCGCCCATAGAAATAATATTCGCCTTATAGGGATCCCTGAGGACAAAAGTTATGAGGACTTAAACTCCTTTATCTCTGAGCGCCTACCCCAGCTTCTTAAGATTCCACCTAACTACCTCCCGATAGTAGTAGAGAGAGCACATAGGCTTGGTAGGCCCTGGATGGACAACAAAGGTAATCACAGACCCCGTCCAGTAATTGCAAAACATCTAAATTTTCAAGATAAGGTTACTCTGATGCAATTCTATCGTAAGAATCAGCCTATCACCATTGGAGAATCAAAAATTCTTCTATTTCAAGATTTTTCAGCTGAGACATCATCCAAAAGGAGGGTGCTAGCTCCTATGTGCACAAAATTAATCCAACAGGGCTACCAAGCCACTATTATCTATCCTGCAAAACTTAAAATTAAAGAAGCTGAGAATGTTTACATCTTTAATACCCTTCAAGAAGTTGAACAACATCTAAAAGATTCTAACACTACAGGCACATATCCACCAGGTTAAAAATAGGTTTTGTCTTCTGATGTTCTTTAGTTCTTCCCCTTCCTTTCTTTGTTTTTTGTCTTTAATTATTTTTTTTCTCTCTATTACGAGCAGGATTATGTTGCTTCAGGAAAATACGATAGATGGGGTTTTAAGCCCCCCAGGTGTTTTCTTTTTTTTTCTTTTCTTTTTTTCATTCAAAAGATAACTGTGGTTGTTATTGTTGTGTGTTCATTTGTCTGTTTGTATATATCGGTTTCCCCTTTTTTTTTTTTTTTTTTTCTCTTCTTTCCCTTTCCCTCTTGTCTTTCCTCTTTCCCCCCCCCCCCCCCCCCTTTTCTCTTCTTCTCCCCCTACCTGCGCAAGTTACACTCAGGTTGTTCGCAGACATATCTAGTTAACATCTATGGCAAATTTTAAACTAATCTCATAGAATGTGGGCGGGATTTCCACCCCGATTAAAAGAAAGGCCATTCTAGCCTATCTAAGGAAATCAGGGGCTGATATAGCATTTTTGCAGGAAACACATCTAACAGCAGAGGAATCCCAGAAACTCAAATCAACCTGGGTGAAAGAAATTTTCTTCTCCCCGGGAGAGGGGAGGAAGAGAGGGGTGGTGATCCTGATTGGGAAAAAAATTGGCCAAGTGGTTATCCATAGTGATATAGACCCCAATGGGAGATTTGTAATAATTAAAGCTAAAATTCATAAAACAATCTACACCCTGTGCAATGTTTACACCCCTAATAAATTAGACCCCAGCTTCTGGCACGGGATTCAGGCTAAAATTCTTTCTGTTCAGGAGGGTCACTTAATATTAGGCGGCGACTTTAATATGTCTCCACAGTGTCCATTAGATAGACTTAGAATTTCTAGTAAGTCGCCTAAACAAAAACGGGATAACTTAGAAGCCAAACTAATAAAATCCATTATGCATAACCTAGCAATAAGGGACATCTGGAGGCTTCAAAACCCAGATTTCAGAGATTTCACCTGTCTGTCTAAAGCGCACAAAACGATATCCAGAATTGACTTATTTCTTATCAGTAATAGAATAAGTTTGTCAGAAGTAAAAGCAGGCCTATCTCCTATCTTTCTATCGGACCACGGTCCCATCTCGCTTGAGGTTCAGACTAGCTCCTACAAAAAGGGACCAACATGTTTCATATTTCCCTCCTTTCTTGCGAACGATTTGAAGTTTAAGAATTGGCTTAAACTCAAATTCCTGGATTATCTTGACCACAACCAGGGACACATAAGTACGCCCCTGGTTTTTTGGGAGGCTGCAAAGGCAGTCCTCAGGGGTGAAATCATAGCTTTTAGTATAGAAAGAATTAGGAAAATATGACAAAGGGAGAAAGAAATCACCAGCTCAGTAACCAACTCATATAACTCATATCTACTTGAAAAATCACCCAGAAACTGGGCAAAATACATCCGGGCCAAAAATACTAAAGATACATTTGCAATCTTCCAGGAAAGTTATTAAATGTGAAAAAAAACCAGTGCGCCAAATACCTGTGTATAAAAAGTAAAAATATCAACATATAGTGCAATGTAATAGTGAAATACCCCTATATGTGTATACAGGGGTATATATTGCAAAATATATATACAGAGTGAAAAAAAGTCCCAATCAAACCAATCTAGTAGATGGTGGAAATGTGATATTGGACAGTTCGTCTAGTCCATAATCCAGATTCAAATGTCTGGAACAGATGGCAGGCTGCTTCTTCGAAATTCTTGTTGGTGTCCCAAGATGTTATGATCTGTAGATGTGAAAGATAAAAAAAGAAGGCGCCACCATGGTGCACAATCAGATGATTCAAACACGCCAAATGTACAAGTAAGACCGTACTTACAAGCTGTATGACACTTGAGAAGTGTCACAAATGCCTTCTGGACTGTTGGGAGTCGTCCAGCTAACTCACACTGATGGATGTCAGAGCAGCTCTGAAGCGTGGGAGCGGCGACAGGCTCACAGCATGCAGTGACTAGCCACAAGCTCAGCGCCAAGCCGGATCGTTCACTGGTGTTAATGGATACACCAGTAAAAGTAGATACCCTCTTGGATACAATGTATCAAAATGAATCCAAATGTTGAATAAAATTGTGGATAGTATGGTTAAAAAAGATGATGGTTCGTGGCAAAAGTCTAGTAAAAACAAACAGACTTTATTTGAAGTATAGCAGCACAACGTTTCTCGGTCTTTCCTGACCGTTTCCTCAGGTGCAATATACAAAATGATTAAAACCACGAACTTTTATTGCCGAGTTTTCGGCGTCTTCTGAAGTGAACAGCGCATGCGTGGAGGTGTGACCACTACAAGAGCTACCATTGGTTGTCATTGTCCAATGTTAGAGGGAATACTTTACAAGCCTCTATGCGAAGTGCACAGCATGAGTAAAAAACTGCCACTCGTGTCATATATGCAAAATCGTGCAGGATAAATTTGCACAGGCACTTTTATAAGGGGTATATAAAATACGCATAGAAGAAATAAGTCTATGTCAATATAAGTAGTATAAATACAAGAATGTAAATAATATATGTATATGTTTTTATCACTGGGAGACTCTAAGTGGTGACACCAATCGCGCACACTAAAAATAAACATAAAGCAGGTAAAACTAAAATATCTATCAATCCGGATAACAAATAATGTAATATTTGCAGGATAATACATCACAAAACAGTAAATATTAGCCTCATATAAGAGACCAAAGTTAAAGATTTCTATAGCATAGAACATAAATAGATACGAAGGTGTACACAACAATAAATTATGAAACTCAATAAATAAATAAAAGGTGCAGATAAAATCTACTATTAAAACATGTTTATAAATGGTATGCAAATAAATTATCTAGCTATACATGCATATGAGTACCTATGCACGTCTCGTATCTAATGAGTATGGCTGAAACCACAACCCATAAGGCACCCCACATACACTACGATATATCTATCCCTATCTATATAGATATAACAATCATGTTATATCTATATTATATTTGCATATGTAATATGCAAATATAATATCTAGCTATGCATACATATATGCACCCATAACGTCTCATATCTCATGAGTATGGCTAAAACCACAACCCATAAGGTATCAAACATGGAATACGTTACATCAATCCATAGCCAATAATGTTGTATCTATATTAATTTTCACATAAGGCAATGGTGGTAGAAGTCATCATAAAGATACCATCAGCAAAATATAGGTTAAAAAATATATATTAAAAAACTAGTTAAAAGCTGCCATATCGATATTGGCATTGAGACCACCAGGGGACAGACTTTTGAGTTTCCAAATCCAAAAGGTCTCCCTTTGTCTCAAATGTAAAAACCTGTTCCTACCCCACTTGGGTAGGATCTGTTCTAATGGGAATATAGAAAAACAATCAGTAGGTGAAGAGTGGCAAAGACTGGCATGTTTGGGAATACTATGGTTTTTGATATTGTTTTCTATGTTTCTTTTGTGTTCCCCCCACCTCTTTTTTAGGGGCCTGGAGGTCCTCCCCACGTATTGGAGCCCACATACACATTCTAAGAGGTAGACAACAAAGGGAGAATCACACGTAAAATGTGAATTAATTTTAAATTTTTCTTTTGTGATAAATGAACTAAATTCAATTCTATTGGGATTTGTGAAAGCACATAGGCCACAGTGTGCACGATTACATTTATAGAAACCTGGTTTTCCTAGTAGTATAGAGTCCCTATTTTTAAGGGTATAGCCATTTGTTTTGTTAATAGGCTGATGTACTTTCATGACTACCTTGCTGGGTGCCAGCTTATTTTTTAAGGTGGGAGCTCTTCTATAAGTACATATTGGTTGCTTACTCAAAGTGTTGGTAAGAAAAGGATCATTCTCTAGGATATACCAATATTTTTCTAAAATGCCTTTGATCTTTTTGTGGTTGTTGTTAAATTGTGTTACAAATCTAACCCCAGTATTTTTAGACTTATCCTCTTTGTCAGTCACAAGGTTGTCCCTTGTGTATTTAAAGAAAAAATCTTCCCTACATTTCCCTCTGGCCTCAAGGAAGCTGGTCTCAATTAGACTACTCGGAAAATTCTTTTCCAAAAACCTTTCTTTTAAAAGGTTAGCCTGTATGTCAAAAGTTTTCAAATCAGTGCAGTTTCTGCGCAACCTACAGAACTGATTGTATGGTATATTCTTTTTCCACGGTAGGTGGTGGTTGCTTTTAAAATTAAGATAGCTGTTAGCATCCACTGGTTTGAAAAAAGTTTTGGTAGTGATGTTGCCCAGATTGTCCCATTCTAATATCAAATCCAAAAAGTCTATACTTGTTTCATCCATTTTGGATGAAAACTGCAGCCCCATATCGTTATCATTTAATTTGTCAACAAAATTTTGGGCTTCTATAGTGCTGCCTTCCCAAATGAAAAGGAGGTCATCAATGAAACGGCCATAGAAGACCAGACTCGCCACCGAGTCTGAGGAATAGATGTATCTGTCCTCAAACATGCCCATGAATAAATTGGCAAAACTCGGGGCGAATCTGGTCCCCATGGCCGTTCCCTTGATCTGCAAAAAGAATTTTTCTTGATAGACAAAATAATTATTCTTGAGGACAAATAGGATACATTCCAAAAGAAATTTCCTTTGTTTCTCTGGCATATACATGTCTTGTTTTAAGTAGTATTCAATGGCATTTATGCCTAAATCATGGGCTATATTTGAATACAAAGCCGAGACATCACAAGTAAGCCATAAAAGTTTCCTATTTTCCTTCTTAATTTTAGATATCTTATAAATGAGATCCGGAGTGTCTTGAATATATGAAGTTAGAGTGACTACTGATTTTTTTAGGAATTGATCCACATATTCGGATAGACTACATGTGAGATTGCCAATACCCGAAATGATAGGCCTCCCGGGAGGATCCACCAAATTTTTGTGGATTTTCGGGAGATGATAATAATAAGCCAGACTCGGGTTCGTAGGGATTAAAAAATCCCTTTCTTTTTTAGTTAAAATACCTTCTAACCAGCCACGGTCAACCATTTTGACCAGACTGGCCAGAAATTTATTAGTGGGATTGAAAGTAAGGATTTTGTAATACTGTTTATCATACAGAATCCTATCGGCCTCTCTTATGTAGTCTACACGATTCTGTATGATAATCCCTCCACCCTTATCCGCTTCTCTGATTATTATGTTATTATTAGAAGCTAGTCTGGATAGGGCCTTGCCTTCATAAATATTCAAATTGGAATCTTTGGTTCTAGCTCTTGGTAGTTTTCCAAAATCTTCCAATACTAGTTTTTGAAATAGTTCAATATTTAAACCTGCATTAGGTGGGTTAAAATTAGATTTAGGCGTTAGATTTGAATGTATGCAATCTTCAAAAAGATCAGCATAAAGAGTATCTGGATCAAAATATATAATGTCCGTGGAAGGACGTTCACTCATGTCATTAGTTAAAATTGGTCTATGGCCTGAATCTTTTAGTTTCTTTTCACAGAAATAACGCTGCAAAGAAAGTTTGCGAACAAACTTGTTCAAATCAACAAACAAGTCAAATAAATTGTGTTGGTTTGATGGACAGAACGATAAGCCCCTATTTAAAACACAAATTTCTTCGTTGGAAAGAACATGATTGGATAAATTATATATATTTTTACTCATGCGTTTAAGTTTCTCTTTTTGTTATATCTATATAGATAGATAGGGATAGATATATCGTAGTGTATGTGGGGTGCCTTATGGGTTGTGGTTTCAGCCATACTCATTAGATACGAGACGTGCATAGGTACTCATATGCATGTATAGCTAGATAATTTATTTGCATACCATTTATAAACATGTTTTAATAGTAGATTTTATCTGCACCTTTTATTTATTTATTGAGTTTCATAATTTATTGTTGTGTACACCTTCGTATCTATTTATGTTCTATGCTATAGAAATCTTTAACTTTGGTCTCTTATATGAGGCTAATATTTACTGTTTTGTGATGTATTATCCTGCAAATATTACATTATTTGTTATCCGGATTGATAGATATTTTAGTTTTACCTGCTTTATGTTTATTTTTAGTGTGCGCGATTGGTGTCACCACTTAGAGTCTCCCAGTGATAAAAACATATACATATATTATTTACATTCTTGTATTTATACTACTTATATTGACATAGACTTATTTCTTCTATGCGTATTTTATATACCCCTTATAAAAGTGCCTGTGCAAATTTATCCTGCACGATTTTGCATATATGACACGAGTGGCAGTTTTTTACTCATGCTGTGCACTTCGCATAGAGGCTTGTAAAGTATTCCCTCTAACATTGGACAATGACAACCAATGGTAGCTCTTGTAGTGGTCACACCTCCACGCATGCGCTGTTCACTTCAGAAGACGCCGAAAACTCGGCAATAAAAGTTCGTGGTTTTAATCATTTTGTATATTGCACCTGAGGAAACGGTCAGGAAAGACCGAGAAACGTTGTGCTGCTATACTTCAAATAAAGTCTGTTTGTTTTTACTAGACTTTTGCCACGAACCATCATCTTTTTTAACCATACTATCCACAATTTTATTCAACATTTGGATTCATTTTGATACATTGTATCCAAGAGGGTATCTACTTTTACTGGTGTATCCATTAACACCAGTGAACGATCCGGCTTGGCGCTGAGCTTGTGGCTAGTCACTGCATGCTGTGAGCCTGTCGCCACTCCCACGCTTCAGAGCTGCTCTGACATCCATCAGTGTGAGTTAGCTGGACGACTCCCAACAGTCCAGAAGGCATTTGTGACACTTCTCAAGTGTCATACAGCTTGTAAGTACGGTCTTACTTGTACATTTGGCGTGTTTGAATCATCTGATTGTGCACCATGGTGGCGCCTTCTTTTTTTATCTTTCAAATCTTCCAGGAAAGCCAGAGGGACCTTAGACTTCAAGCCAGAATCTATAGATTCGGCAACAAATCTGGCAAATTACTGGCAAACCTGGTGAAAAGGGAATGGAAAACATCCCTTATTGAAAGTATCCAAAAGGATGGTAATCTTATTGACAATCCAGAAGCGATAGCAGAAGTTCATCCCAATTCTGGAGTCGAATATCCTGCCCAAATATTTCAGCGGAAATGGCCAATTCTTTAAATGCCCCAATCACTGAAATAGAGATAAATAAAACAATTACAGATCTTGCTAATAATAAATCACCGGGACCAGACGGTCTTCCAAACGAGTTTTATAAAATTCTGAACTCTGAGATTACCCCCTATCTTAACAACTTATACAACAGTATGTATATCAAAGGTGACCCGGTAGCCACCTCTTTTTCTGCTTCCAACACTATCTTAATTCTAAAGGGAGGGAAACATCCCTCCCTTAAAGAATCATATAGGCCCATAGCCCTCCTAAACGGAGACTATAACATTTTCTGTTCTATTCTGAACGTCTACAGGCACCACTTGCTACTGTAATACACCCAGACCAGGCGGGGTTTCTCAGAGGCCGAAATTCTTCAGCTAAAATCAGAGAGGCCGTGCTTGTTACGGAGTACTTCAGGAAAATTGGGGTGTCGGAGGGTGGGGGGGAGGGAGTGGCACCTGATCTGGCTATTGTTTCGATCGACGCAGAGAAAGCGTTCAATTCGATACATTTTGACCATCTCTTAACATCCCTGGCAAACTTTGGTTTCAAAGGCAAATTTCTTGAATTCATTAGGAAGCTTTACAAAGAACCGCACACTACCCTGATTATCAATTCTATAGCCTCTTCACAGATAACTCTTGCAAGGGGAACTCGTCAGGGGTGCCCCCTGTCCCCCCTGCTCTTCGACATCTCAATTGAACCACTAGCAAATATGGTCAGGCAACAACTTGCAGGCATTAAGGTGGGGAAACAAGTTATAAAAATAGCCTTATACGCGGATGATCTTTTGCTATATCTTTCAGATACCAAAACCAGCATCCCCAAATGATTAAACATACACAATTCGAGTCCTTCTCGGGCTATAAGATTAATAAAGCAAAATCGGAACTGCTATGGCTGAGACAAAATAAAGACTCTCCTTGTGATATTCCCTTCACCGTGTCTAAAATATCTCTTAAATATCTTGGAATCCTAATCCCCTCATCCCCGGGGGATATGTATAACCTTAATTTTTCTCCAATCTTTGTGATTGGGGAGAAACTTAAAAACTGGCAATCCCTCCCACTATCTCTATCTGGACGGATCGCTTTATTTAAAATGATCCTGCTCCCGAAACTCCTCTATGTTCTACAGAACATTCCACTAATTCTCCTGGAGAAAGATATTCGTTGTCTAAACAGTTCAATTAGCAAATTTCTCTGGCAGGGAAAAAGACCGAGGATATCCTTAAACAAACTTTCTTTACCAAAAGAGAGCGGTGGCCTCGCACTACCGGATATTCAATCCTACAACTATGTCTTTCTAGCTCGCGTGGTAGCCGATTGGATATCCCAGAGTAATTATGTTACAAATCAATCTTTCGAGGAGAATATGTGTAGCCCGTATCAATTGCTAGCGCTGGCCCACTGTCCACCAAAAGATCTACCAGCCAGAATCAAAAGATTCAAGTCCTTTTCCAACCCATTAAGAGCCTGGTGGAGAATAGGTAGTTTACTATCTCTAAACTGTAAAATTTCTCAATATCTCCCAATACAGGGAAATCCGAAATTTCCCGCAGGAGTTAGTTCAGGAATATTCAAGAAATGGCAGGATTTGGGGCTGAGTAGGGTGATTCAACTCTGGGTCTCAGAGAGAAATATTGTTAAATCCTTTGATGAGTTAAAAGCAGAGTTCCACATTAACAACAAGGAATTCTTTGCATTCCTACAAGTCAGACACCTCCTACTTGAACTAATGAATGTGACAGGCTGGAGCTGGAATTTGGGCAAATTGGAAGGTTGGATTACTCTGTTCAAAAACGGCATCAGATCTATTTCCCCATGTTATCAGTTAATTAAATCAGGTAAAGGTGAAGTAGAGCTAGAGAAAATTACTGCTTTTTGGAATCAGCTATTACCACAATCGAGTATTGATACAAAAACCATCCAAAATTCAATTTGTAAAGTAGCACAGGTCTCTCTCTCAGCCACATGGCGTGAGATGCACATCAAACTTCTCCACAACGCATATTTCACCCCCAAAAAAGGCGACAAAATCCACTATGCTAGTTTTAACAAATGTCCAAAATGTTCATTCCCGGCAGCGGATATAACACATATGACTTGGAGCTGCCCTAGGATAAGACACCTCTGGTATAAACTCGAGTTTTGGATTAACAAAACCCTTAGGATCTCCCATCTGGGTCTTACACAGTCACTAATTGTCTTTGGCCCTGGGGATCACAACCCAAAGGATAAACTAATATTTTTATCTATTCTGGCAACTAGATATCTTATTTTTAAAAAATGGAAGTCGAGTGCAATACCATCTATTCCAGAGTTAAAGAACTGTCTGAAAAAACAATGCCTCTTAGAACAAAGGGACACTAATTTAGATAATGACTTAGACATTAGACGATTCTTTAGTAAATGGGCAGCCTTCATTAAGTCACTACCAGATACAGAAATGCATGACCTTATTTTTCCTTTCAGGAACTCGGAATTGGTGCTCCTGGGCACCTGGTAGAGATCTGAGTGTAGTCTGAAATGGACGGTTCCCTTTTCTATCCCTTTCTCTCTTCTATCGCCCCCCCCCCCCTCTCCTCCCCTTCCCCCCCCCTTTTTTTTTTTCTTCTTTGTTTGTTTTTACCCCTTCTTTTTTTTTTTTTTTTCTCTCTCTCTTTTTTTCTTTTTTTTTTTTTTTTTATGTAAATAAAACAAGAAAAACCCCAGTCAAGTGTACAAACTCTCCATCGGGGGGACCATTAATTTGTTAAAAGGATAATGAAATTGGTGCTTTAAACTGTTTTTTTTTGAGGATTTCTGCAATAGTTACCTGGCCCTGCGCGGCACAAAGAGGTTGAATTTACTTTGTTTGTACAGTCTGCTGGATTTAAATAAATATTTAAAAAAAAAAAAACAAAGAAGATGATACAGGTCTGTGAGAGCCAGAAATCTTGCTTGTTTGTAGGTGACCAAATACTTATTTTCCACCATAATATGCAAATAAATTCTTTCCAAATCAGACAATGTGATTGTCTGGATTTGTTTCCACATTTTGTCTCTCATAGTTGAGGTATACCTATAATGAAAATTACAGGCCTCTTTCATCTTCTTAAGTGGGAGATCTTGCACAATTGGTGGCTGACTAAATACTTTTTTGCCCCACTGTATGTAGTTACTTTCTAAAATTGATTAGGAAATTTAGGAGAGTTTGTGTTTTTATATTATTTTGGCGCTGTAGGTTGAACCTTCTAAAACCCTTACGACCAGCGACATACCCTGTACGTCACTGGTCTTTCGATGTGGAATGCTTTTTTGATAGCCAGGATGCCTGCAGAAGGGAGGGGGGTCATAATAGTGGGGTCCTGCAGGTCGTGCTATTATGGTCTGAAAAACACTTAACGACCAGTGACGCACAGGGTACATCATAGTCTTTAAGGGGTTAAGCATATTTATATACAACTTTATCAATATTTTTTTTTATTTCAAAATGACATTAACATTTCATAACATTTTAATTAACTACAGGTAGAAAACCTTTTATCCAAACTGCTTGGGACTGGAAAAGGTTTGGATTTCTGAATAGTTTGAATTTTGCAATATTTGCATCTGTAAAATGGGACTGTTTGGAGAGGGGATGGAATAAAGTGTAAACAATATCTTATGTCATTTAGGAGATATTTACTGCTTATACACGCAACCTAATGGTAGTTTTGTATAACTTTTAATACTTTTGTATACATAGTACCATCAGAAAGACAGTACAGTACTGTAACCAGAAAGGCAACAGTTGTTGTTTATTTGCATTTTAGAACACATAAATCTAACCAAAGATACAGGCAGAGAAGATTGAGACTCACGGGCAGGGCAAAAAGTAAAAAAATTTTAATGAATTAAAAATGTTGGATTTGAGAATAAGTTTGGTTTTTGGAATTTCAGATTTGGGGATTTATACCTGTATACCACTGCAATATACAATATATAACAACAGTTATTGACCAATTTAAAAAAAAAATGTTTCTTAAAAACATGGTCACATACGTTCACATGATTTTACAGTATTTATGCAATATACTGTGTGTATATATATATATCAGAAAATAAATAAAAGGTTAGCGCTGCCTAGCATAAATGAAAATGATAATGTAAAAGTTTAAAACATACAATTCATATACTATATGTATCAATAGATCAAACACAAAATAACCATATAAAAATGCAAAATTTGATGTACAATAAATAAATTCATAAATGTTGAGTCCATAAACACATAGGTAAAGGCAACAAATCAGAGATTAAAATATATCTGGATATTCTTATTTCATCCAATTCAATCCCCCTATGGGTATGCACTTACTTGAGCAAACCTCAATCTGTATGAGGTAAGTAAAAAACATAATCGCTGTCAAATCACGCTGTCTGCAAAGCCACTTGTATGGGGAGAGGAGCCTTCTTTACTCTTGGGATATCCAGAGGCAGAAACTTTCAAACTCCCTTTCCTTGGAGTGTGGTAAAACTTTTCCTCCAACTTGCTTGACAATTCCTTTAACTAGTTTTCTCTTTTATCATGAATTCCAGAGACTATAAATAGCTGAAATCCAGTGATGAGCGCCGCTGCTGTGCTGTTGTCGTTACTGATACTGTTGCCGGTAAATATATTAAATATATATATATATGTGAACTTTAGTTGTCAGTTTGTTGTTGCTTGTATGAGGGCATGAAGCCCTGACAGACGTGTGAGTGAGAGGAACCAACTGAAGCCTGTTAAGCTATGCCCTAGTTTAAAGGGACAGTCAATACTAAAATTATTATTGTTTAAAAAGATAGATAATGCCTTTACTACCCATCCCCCGGCTTTGTACAACCAACAGTGTTAAATTAATATACTTTATAACATTTAAACCTCTAAATTTCTGCATGTTTCTAAGCCACTGCAGACAGCCTCTTATCACATGCTATTTTATAAGCTTTTCACAACAGGGGAGTGCTAGTCCATGTGGGCCTTATAGATAACCTTGTGATCACGCCCGTGGCTTGTGTCACACACTGCACTAATTGGCTAAAATGCAAGTCAATAGATAATAAATAACAAATTGTGTGATCAGGGGCTGTCAGAAGAGGCTTAGATACAAGGTAATCACAGAGGTAAAAAGTACATTAATATAACTGTGTTGGTTATGCAAAACTGGGGAATGGGTAATAAAGGGATTATTTATCTTTTAAAACAAACAAAATTCTGGTGTAGACTGTCCCTTTAGTTCTGTAACAAAAAATCTAGTTGAAAATGTCATGCACACAAAGCTCTTTTTATATAGATAGATAGATAGATAGATAGATAGATAGATAGATAGGGTTTCATAGGTAAAAAACAAAGGTTCTATTTAATACATCTTAATATAATATAAAAAGTCTGTGATATTGTGTGGATGGTGAAGAGGTTTAGAATAAATCCTGCTGTTTGCTGCAAGTGTAGCTTTGGTGTTTGCAAGATAATTTATGGAGATATCTGCTGTAATGTTCAAGGTTCCTCCTGGGTATGAAATATAATAATTTAACTCTTGACTTGATACCTAAGATCTATGGAAAGAAGACCTAAAATTGATCTGTAATATCTTAGGGAACTTATATGTCTTAAAATAGACATTTAAAACCACACTTTGGAAAGCTTACCTTTTAAAATAGATGGATTGGCATTATTGCTTAATCTTGAAATGTGTTATACGCTATGGGGCGGAGCTATCAATGTGCAGACGACATGATCCGCTGTAGCGTATCATGTCCGCCGCACATCGATAAATGCTGACAGCATACACTGTCTGCATTTATCATTGCACAAGCAATTCACTAGAAATTATTGTGCAATGCCACCCCCTGCACATTCGCAGCCAATCGGCTTCTAGCAGGGAGTGTCAATCAACCTGATCGTGTGCTATCCGCTGCCTCAGAGGTGACGGATGAGTTAAGGGGCAGCTTCTTAACTCCTGTTTCTCGGCGAGCCTGAAGGCTTACGTGGAAACTGAGGCATTAGGGCCCATACGGGGCTTGATAAATTGGCCCCTATGTTTTACTGTTAGAATTTGTGCAAATTAATTTGACTATTCCTGACTAGCTTTTAATATATCCTACCAGTTTAAATTGCATGGTACGTGGAAGGTTGCAGGGAGCTTTAATATTATTTGACAATAATCAGAGATACAGATCTAGCATAAAAAACTGTTAGTTATAAGGCTCTATGGTTATTATAGCCAATCTTTGAAATTTTAGTAGTTAGTGAGAAAAGTATTTTTGGAGGCACTCACTTATAGGAAAGTTTTTTTCACACAACCTTTTTGATAGGGGTATTTAAAATGGCACCACTGTTTTAGTCACTTTTGTTTTCGCACACAAACACTTTAAGGAGAGTTGTGTGAAGAAAATCTTTCAAAGGAAAAAAAAGGGGTGATAAGAAAGGTAATAATTGGGTTTATCGTGGCTGTTTGCGTGCGTCGGATATAGAACTCTTATTACAAGTTGAAAGTAAACGCGATCACTTGAGCACAGCAGGATAGTATGACATCAGAGCTCTGGTTTACTGTTACGTGAAACAAAAAGTGTCACAAAACATATCAAAAATACATTTAAAAGTACAGTTACACTCATAATAACACTATTTTATAAAAAAAATGCACAAAAAAGGTTTAACCCTTTAAGGACGTGCCAGGAACCTCCTACAAAAAAACACCCTTAACGATCAAAGACGTTCCTAGCACGTCCTCTGGTCTTTCAAGCGGTGGAAGCAATCCTGATCGCTCCAGCCACTTTTATGGTATTTCAGTGATGCCTCGATATTGAGGCATCCTGCAATACCATTTTTTTACAAACCGATGCAGAGAGAGTTACTCTGTGGCCCTCTCTGCACCGGTAGCGATGGTGCCGATTCATCATTGTTGGTGGGTGGAAGCATTGGCGCAACCTGGCATCTGGTTCTTCTATGTGCAATGTGCACGCCGGGTGCCGGGAGCGTGTGGGAGGAGCCTGCATGGGGCGCGCATGCGTGTATGTGCGTGTGCACGCGCAGCAACCACTGCTATCAATGAATGGGAATGGGAAGGAGGGAGGGGGAAAAAACATAATTTATGCTTACCTGATAAATTTATTTCTCTTGTAGTGTATCCAGTCCACGGATCATCCATTACTTGTGGGATATTCTCCTTCCCAATAGGAAGTTGCAAGAGGATCACCCACAGCAGAGCTGCTATATAGCTCCTCCCCTCACTGCCATATCCAGTCATTCGACCGAAAAAAGACGAGAAAGGAGAAACCATAGTGTGCAGTGGTGACTGTAGTTTAATTAAAATTTAGACCTGCCTTAAAAGGACAGGGCGGGCCGTGGACTGGATACACTACAAGAGAAATAAATTTATCAGGTAAGCATGAATTATGTTTTCTCTTGTTAAGTGTATCCAGTCCACGGATCATCCATTACTTGTGGGATACCAATACCAAAGCTAAAGTACACGAATGATGGGAGGGACAAGGCAGGAACTTAAACGGAAGGAACCACTGCCTGTAGAACCTTTCTCCCAAAAACAGCCTCCGAAGAAGCAAAAGTATCAAATTTGTAAAATTTTGAAAAGGTGTGAAGCGAAGACCAAGTCGCAGCCTTGCAAATCTGTTCAAAAGAGGCCTCATTTTTAAAGACCCAGGTGGAATTCACAGCTCTAGTAGAATGAGCTGTAATCCTTTCAGGGGGCTGCTGTCCAGCAGTCTCATAGGCTAAGCGTATCATGCTCCAAAAGGAGAGAGAGGTTGCCGAAGCTTTTTAACCTCTCCTCTGTCCAGAGTAAATGACAAACAGGGCAGATGTTTGACGAAAATCTTTAGTAGCCTGTAAGTAAAACTTCAAGGCACGGACTACGTCCAGATTATGCAAAAGACGTTCCTTCTTTGAAGAAGGATTAGGACACAATGATGGAACAACAATCTCTTGATTGATATTCCTGTTAGAAACCACCTTAGGTAAAAACCCAGGTTTGGTACGCAGAACTACCTTGTCTGAATGAAAAATCAGATAAGGAGAATCACATTGTAAGACAGATAACTTAGAGACTCTTCAAGCCGAGGAAATAGCCATCAAAAACAGAACTTTCCAAGATAAAAGTTTAATATCAATGGAATGAAGGGGTTCAAACGGAACTCCCTGAAGAACTTTAAGAACCAAGTTTAAGCTCCACGGGGGAGCAACAGTTTTAAACACAGGCTTAATCCTAACCAAAGCCTTACAAAATGCCTGGACGTCTGGAACTTCTGCCAGACGCTTATGCAAAAGAATAGACAGAGCAGAGATCTGTCCTTTTAAAGAACTAGCTGATAAGCCTTTGTCCAAACCCTCTTGGAGAAAGGACAATATCCTAGGAATCCTAACCTTACTCCATGAGTAACTCTTGGATTCACACCAATAAAGATATTTACGCCATATCTTATGGTAGATTTTCCTGGTGACAGGCTTTCGTGCCTGTATTAAGGTATCAATGACTGACTCGGAGAAGCCACGCCTTGATAGAATCAAGCGTTCAATCTCCATGCAGTCAGTCTCAGAGAAATTAGATTTGGATGATTGAAAGGACCTTGTATTAGAAGGTCCTGCCTCAGAGGCAGAGTCCATGGTGGAAGAGATGACATGTCCACTAGGTCTGCATACCAGGTCCTGCATGGCCACGCAGGCGCTATCAGAATCACTGATGCTCTCTCCTGTTTGATTTTGGCAATCAGTCGAGGGAGCAGAGGAAACGGTGGAAACACATAAGCCAGGTTGAAGAACCAAGGAGCTACTAGAGCATCTATCAGCGTCGCTCCCGGGTCCCTGGACCTGGATCCGTAACAAGGAAGCTTGGCGTTCTGGCGAGACGCCATGAGATCCAGTTCTGGTTTGCCCCAACGATGGACCAGTTGAGCAAATACCTCCGGATGGAGTTCCCACTCCCCCGGATGAAAAGTCTGACGACTTAGAAAATCCACCTCCCAGTTCTCTACGTCTGGGATGTAGATCGCTGACAGGTGGCAAGAGTGAGACTCTGCCCAGCGAATTTTCTTTGAGACTTCTAACATCGCTAGGGAACACCTGGTTCCCCCTTGATGGTTGATGTAAGCCACAGTCGTGATGTTGTCCGACTGAAATCTGATGAACCTCAGGCTTGCTAACTGAGGCCAAGCTAGAAGAGCATTGAATATTGTTCTTAACTCCAGAATATTTATTGGGAGGAGTTTCTCCTCCTGAGTCCACGATCCCTGAGCCTTCAGGGAGTTCCAGACTGCACCGCAACCTAGAAGGCTGGCATCTGTTGTTACAATCATCCAATCTGGCCTGTGAAAGGTCATACCCTTGGACAGATGGACCCGAGATAGCCACCAGAGAAGAGAATCTCTGGTCTCTTGATCCAGATTTAGTAGAGGGGACAAATCTGAGTAATCCCCATTCCACTGACTTAGCATGCATAATTGCAGCGGTCTGAGATGCAGGCGCGCAAATGGCACTATGTCCATTGCCGCTACCATTAAGCCGATTACTTCCATGCACTGAGCCACTGACGGGCGTGGAATGGAATGAAGGACACGGCAAGCATTTAGAAGTTTTGATAACCTGGACTCCGTCAGGTAAATTTTCATCTCTACAGAATCTTTAAGAGTCCCTAGGAAGGAGACTCTTGTGATTGGGGATAGAGAACTCTTTTCCATGTTCACTTTCCACCCATGCGACCTCAGAAATGCCAGAACTATCTCTGTATGAGACTTGGCAATTTGAAAGCTTGACGTCTGTATCAGGATGTCGTCTAGATACGGAGCCACCGCTATGCCTCGCGGTCTTAGAACCGCCAGAAGTGAGCCCAGAACCTTTGTAAAAATTCTCGGGGCTGTGGCCAACCCGAAGGGAAGAGCTACAAATTGGTAATGCCTGTCTAGAAAGGCAAACCTTAGGAACCGATGATGATCTTTGTGAATCGGTATGTGAAGGTAGGCCTTCTTTAAGTCCACTGTGGTCATGTACTGACCCTCTTGGATCATGGGTAGGATGGTCCGAATAGTTTCCATTTTGAATGATGGAACTCTGAGGAATTTGTTTAAGATCTTTAGATCCAAAATTGGTCTGAAGGTTCCCTCTTTCTTGGGAACCACAAACAGATTTGAATAAAACCCCTGTCCTTGTTCCGTCCGCGGAACTGGATGGCTCAGTCCTATTACTAGGAGGTCTTGCACACAGCTTAGGAATGCCTCTTTCTTTATCTGGTTTGCTGATAACCTTGAAAGATGAAATCTCCCTTGTGGAGGAGAAGCTTTGAAGTCCAGAAGATATCCCTGAGATATGATCTCCAACGCCCAGGGATCCTGAACATCTCTTGCCCACGCCTGGGCGAAGAGAGAAAGTCTGCCCCCTACTAGATCCGTTTCCAGATAGGGGGCCATTCCTTCATGCTGTCTTGGGGGCAGCAGCAGGTTTTCTGGCCTGCTTGCCCTTGTTCCAGGACTGGTTAGGTTTCCAGGCCTGTCTGGAATGAGCAACTGTTCCCTCTTGTTTTGAAGCGGAGGAAGTTGATGCTGCTCCTGCCTTGAAATTTCGAAAGGCACGAAAATTAGACTGTTTGGCCTTTGATTTGGCCCTGTCCTGAGGAAGGGTATGACCCTTGCCTCCAGTAATGTCAGCAATAATTTCCTTCAAGCCAGGCCCGAATAAGGTCTGCCCCTTGAAAGGAATGTTGAGTAATTTAGACTTTGAAGTCACGTCAGCTGACCAGGATTTAAGCCATAGCGCCCTACGCGCCTGGATGGCGAATCCGGAATTCTTAGCCGTTAGTTTAGTCAAATGAACAATGGCATCAGAAACAAATGAGTTAGGTAGCTTAAGCATTCTAAGCTTGTCAATAATTTCATTCAATGGAGCTGTATGGATGGCCTCTTCCAGGGCCTCAAACAAGAATGCCACCGCATCAGTGACAGGCGCAATGCATGCAAGGGGCTGTAAAATAAAACCTTGTTGAATAAACATTTTCTTAAGGTAACCCTCCAATTTTTTATCCATTGGATCTGAAAAAGCACAACTGTCCTCAACTGGGATAGTGGTACGCTTTGCTAAAGTAGAAACTGCTCCCTCCACCTTAGGGACCGTCTGCCATAAGTCCCGTGTAGTGGCGTCTATTGGAAACATTTTTCTAAATATAGGAGGTGGGGAAAAGGGCACACTGGGTCTATCCCACTCCTTGCTAATAATTTCTGTAAGCCTTTTAGGTATAGGAAAAACGTCAGTACACACCGGCACCGCATAGTATCTATCCAGCCTACACAATTTCTCTGGAATTGCAACTGTGTCACAGTCATTCAGAGCAGCTAATACCTCCCCAAGCAATACACGGAGGTTCTCAAGCTTAAATTTAAAATTAGAAATCTCTTAATCAGGTTTCCCCGAGTCAGAGATGTCACCCACAGACTGAAGCTCTCCGTCCTCATGTTCTGCATACTGTGACGCAGTATCAGACATGGCTCTTACAGCATTTGCGCGCTCTGTATCTCTCCTAACCCCAGAGCTATCGCGCTTGCCTCTTAATTCAGGCAATCTAGATAATACCTCTGACAGGGTATTATTCATGATTGCAGCCATGTCCTGCAAGGTAATCGCTATGGGCGTCCCTGATGAAATTGGCGCCATATTAGCGTGCGTCCCCTGAGCGGGAGGCGAAGGGTCTGACACGTGGGGAGAGTTAGTCGGCATAACTTCCCCCTCGACAGAATACTCTGGTGATAATTCTTTTATAGATAAAGACAGATCTTTACTGTTTAAGGTGAAATCAATACATTTAGTACACATTCTCCTATGATGCTCCACCATGGCTTTCAAACATAATGAACAAGTAGGTTCCTCTGTGTCAGACATGTTTAAACAGACTAGCAATGAGACTAGCAAGCTTGGAAAACACTTTAAAACAAGTTTACAAGCAATATAAAAAACGTTACTGCGCCTTTAAGAAACACAAATTTTGTCAAAATTTGAAATAACAGTGAAAAAAGGCAGTTACACTAACGAAATGTTTACAGTGTATGTAATAAGTTAGCAGAGCATTGCACCCACTTGCAAATGGATGATTAACCCCTTAATACCAAAAACGGAATGACAAATGACAAAAAAACGTTTTTTAAACAGTCACAACAACTGCCACAGCTCTACTGTGGCTTTTTACCTCCCTCAATACGACTTTTGAAGCCTTTTGAGCCCTTCAGAGAAGTCCTGGATCATGCAGGAAGAAGCCGGATGTCTGTGTCTGTAATTTTTGCTGCGCAAAAAAGCGCTAAAATAGGCCCCTCCCACTCATATTACAACAGTGGAAAGCCTCAGGGAACTGTTTCTAGGCAAAATTCAAGCCAGCCATGTGGAAAAAACTAGGCCCCAATAAGTTTTATCACCAAACATATATAAAAAACGATTAAACATGCCAGCAAACGTTTTAAAATACACTTTTATAAGAGTATGTATCTCTATTAATAAGCCTGATACCAGTCGCTATCACTGCATTTAAGGCTTTACTTACATTACTTCGGTATCAGCAGCATTTTCTAGCAAATTCCATCCCTAGAAAAATATTTTAACTGCAAATACCTTATTGCAGGAAAACCTGCACGCTATTCCCCCTCTGAAGTTACCTCATTCCTCAGAATATGTGAGAACAGCAAAGTATCTTAGTTACTTCTGCTAAGATCATAGAAAACGCAGGCAGATTCTTCTTCTAAATACTGCCTGAGATAAACAGTACAGTCCGGTACCATTTAAAAATAAGAAACTTTTGATTGAAGTATAAAACACCACAGTCCTCTTACGACCTCCATCTTTGTTGAGAGTTGCAAGAGAATGACTGGGTATGGCAGTGAGGGGAGGAGCTATATAGCAGCTCTGCTGTGGGTGATCCTCTTGCAACTTCCTGTTGGGAAGGAGAATATCCCACAAGTAATGGATGATCCGTGGACTGGATACACTTAACAAGAGAAATTAGGGATTGTAGGATCTGGGAGGGGGAGAGGTAGGGGGTTTTGAGGGGGGGGCTGCTACACTACAGAAAAATTAAATTTATTTAAAAAAAAAAACCAGTTTTTTTTTTAGCAAAATGGGTACTGGCAGACAGCTGTCAGTACCAAAGATGGCGGCACATAAGTAGTGGGGGGAGGGTTAGAGAGCTTTTTGGGGGAGATCAGGGAGGTTGGGAGCTTAGGGTGGGTCCATCAGAGCCACATAATTATTATTTTTAAAAATAAATAAAAAAAAAAAAAGCCTTTTATTTTAGTACTGGTAGAATTTCTGCCAGTACTCAAGATGGGGGGGACAATTGTGAGAGCTGTTTGGGAGGGATCAGGGGGTTTGATGTGTCAGGTAGGAGGCTGATCTCTATACTAAAGCTAAAATTAACCCTGTAAGCTCCATACAAGTTACCTAATTAACCCCATCTCTGCTGAGCATAATACACGTGTGGTGCGCAGCGGCATTTAGCGGCCTAATTAACATAAAGCAATACCAAAGCCATATATGTCTGCTATTTCTGAACAAAGGGGATCCCAAAGAAGCATATACAACCATTTATGTCATAATTGCACAAGCTGTTTGTAAATAATGTCAGTGAGAAACCTAAAGCTTGTGAAAAAGTTTGTGAAAAAGTGAACTTTTTTTTTATTTGATCGCATTTGGCAGTGAAATGGTGGCATGAAATATACCAAAATGGGCCTAGATCAATACTTTGGGTTGTCTACTAAAAAAAAGAAAATTTATGCTTACCTGATAAATTTGTTTCTTTTTAGATACGATGAGTCCACGGATTTCATCCTTACTTGTGGGATTACGCCTCCTGGTCAGCAGGAGGAGGCAAAGAGCCCCACAGCAGAGCTGTATATATAGCTCCTCCCTTCCCTCCCACTCCAGTCATTTGACCAAAGTTAGGAAGAGAAAGGAAAAGCCAAGGTGCAGAGGTGTCTGAAGTTTAACAAGAAATAATAACCTGTCTCATAGAACAGGGTGGGCCGTGGACTCATCGTGTCTAAAAAGAAATAAATTTATCAGGTAAGCATAAATTTTCTTTTCTTTTTAAAGACAAGATGAGTCCACGGATTTCATCCTTACTTGTGGGATACAATACCAAAGCTATAGTACACGGATGTAAAGGGAGGGACAAGATAGGGAACCTAAACGGAAGGCACCACTGCTTGAAGAACCTTTCTCCCAAAAACAGCCTCAGTCGAGGCAAAGGTATCAAATTTGTAAAATTTAGAAAAAGTGTGAAGAGAGAACCAAATTGCAGCCTTGCAAATCTGTTCAACAGAAGCATCATTTTTTAAAGCCCATGAGGAAGCAACAGCCCTAGTGGAATGAGCCGTAATTCTTTGAGGAGGCTGCTGTCCAGCAGTCTCATATGCAAACCGGATGATACTCTTCAGACAAAAAGAAAGAGAGGTAGCCGTAGCTTTCTGACCCCTACGTTTCCCTGAAAAAAAGACAAACAAAGAAGATGATTGACGAAAATCCTTAGTTGCTTGTAAGTAGAACTTTAAAGCACAGACTACGTCTAAATTGTATAGCAGGCATTCCTTCTGAGAAGAAGGATTAAGACACAAGAAAGAAACAACAATCTCCTGATTAATGTTCTTGTCTGAATCCTGTGGATTCACACCGATAAAGGTATTCGCGCCATATCTTATGGCAAATCGTCCTAGTTACAGGCTTATGCGCCTGAATTA